>NW_027104790.1:66247-109995 GCF_000696795.3 Halyomorpha halys
TACAGTCAGTGTGCTGTGAACCCAATAAAGCCAGTATGTTACAGCAGTTCAAACGTGTTACATCTTATTCCTTCTTCTCTTTTTTGACATTTTGCTTTCGCCAATACTTAACTTGTATGTATGTCATTGATGTTGAAAAGCATTCATTATTTTTTAAATGCGGAACATTCAGTATATGTAATCTTATATATGCCTGTAAATGTCTGTTGATCCTTAGCTATTAGGAGAATTACGGATTAAAATCTTACGCAAGTAGCAGTAGTAAATAAACTATAACATTTTTTATTCGAACCATTGATGTCATAATTTAAATAAACAACTATTATAAATAAATTACTTTGTGATTGATTAAAACCATCTTATTAAGCTCAGTGATAGCATTACAATACCAGATGGGTAAATCCGATAGATTACATTGGTAAATAGGAGATGATTAGAAGTAAACAAGCCAGAAGACTTAGGCCTAGGCCTTCTAGATAAAATTATTCCATTGACGTAAGATCTGATCTAGTTACTGACGCCAGATATACAATAGGCGCTGCTAGAGCCCGGAAGTCTATAGATAGTTAGAGAAGAACGCTCATTAGTCGGCTGTCACCATTGGGCCACCTGTTTTCAACAGGATCATCTTATTTGTTCAAACATGATCCCTTAATGTAGCAATAATTAGACCTTTTTGTACAATACGATTACTTTACGCCAGCCAAAGAGTTAACACAATCAAACATTATAGTTCAAAATAAATTATAATTGACCTTCAGAAAGTAAAAATTTGAGATCCTTCAATGGTGAATAACCAGATATATTCAGAGACCTAGTGGTAAAATGTGTAGTGCTTAACAACTAGAATTAGTAGTAAAATAACAATATCCTATAAGATAAACATTTTACAATTTACTTTATTCATTGACATACAGTTTTTTGTAGAGATTTTTTTTTTTAGTTCCTCCATATTGGATTCTTCTTTCAACTGTTCAGATAGTCCAAAGCCCAAGGGGAGACAAAAAAATAGCCATTTCACCCCAATTTTTGATTAATTTAATGAAAACAAAATATAGTCAAATTTTTTTACTATACTTTGGGGAATAAAAAATGACAACTTTTTCAAAACTTTACATAATATTAATTATTCATTCAGAGCTTTTTATCTCAAAAACTTCCAACAACACTAAAACACGTGATAGATTAACTAATAGCTGTGTAATTTGAAAAAAAAAATATGAGTCCTAGTAGAGCTACAGTTTAAAAAAAACAAAACATTTTTCCTAATTACGAAAAATCAATATCATGGAAACTATAACTACAAATGACGCACAGATGTCTATTAGATCTCAATTGAGGAATAGCAGTTTCTATAATATTCTCCTGTTATTGTTCATTGTTTCTAAAAAAAAAAAAGATCAGTTTATGAAAAACTATATCTCACACTATTAAACGTATAGATGCTAATTAGAACCCAAATTAAATCTAGTAAAGTGTTTTATAACGTATATGATAACGTTTATCTTTCTAAAAGCAGCAGATTCCATTATATTCACCAAATTAATTCATAGATGTATATTTTCGATATATAGAAAAATAAAAAATGTTATTTCGATAACTATTGCGCATAAAATGCTCATATTTTAGAAAATTAACTCGCCTTTAAATAATTTACAAATGCTTATTTTAGTGTAGGTAGTTTTAAGGAAATAGAGCTCCGAATGCAAAATGTGTGATTTTTTATGTTAATTTTTTCTCAAATAGAATAAAATTCAAGGGACATTTACCTTAAATACTTCTATATTTACTTCTTAATGACATTACATGCATACCTTATATAGCCAAGGTAAAACTGAAACTTTACCTTGAAGAAAATCATGCATAATTTTCTTTTAACTTAAAACAACTCATAAATTATTTTTTTTATCTTCTGGAGCTGTCGTAATTTTTTTTATGGCAGTGTAATTAATCAATTTTGACTCTAGTCATTCATTAATGTAATAAAAAATTGAGGTGAAATATCTTTTTTTTCTCTTCTTAGGCTCTGGGCTATCTGAACAGCTGAAATAATAAGTAAGGAAGAAGTAAAAAAAAAAAATTAAAATCTCAAAAAAAAAAAAATGAAACGGGGGTATTCCTGATTAAATATTCAAGGAGTGCGGAGAATTACAGGAATATTTATTTTTATTAAGGAGGGTTTAGGAGAAATTAAATGTTTTCTCTTCTGGGGCTTTTCATTATTAACCCAGTAAAATTGCAAATTACCTAAGAAGTAATTTTAAACTAATTTCTTTCAATAGATTCTATTTTAAAGTCTTGTACAAAATACTTTAGAGAAGGCAAAAGGTTTACCACTCCCTGGGATTGCGTAGAGCTTATATGTAAATTTTTCAAAATTGCCGCTGTATATTTTTTAATTTATAGCAAATAACTCCTAATGTATTACAGGTAGCTTGAATATGTAAGTTGGTGAAATTTAAAGGAGATTAAATTGTGCAAATTTCGGTTTATAAGAAAATGCCACCTTAAACTTTGAAAGGAACACTGTTTTTATTTTCAAATATTGAGGAGCAATATTATGTGAATAAATTTTGGCAAATATCGTAAACTACTATTCTTAGGAAAATTATCCTCATAAACTACTATATGGTGCAAATAACAAGCTTCAAATTGAGCCCTAATAGAATTCCTTACGTTCAATAATTTCCAAGACAAAGTTTTTCTAAAACAAATATCTTTTTTCAAACACGGAGAAACAAAATATGTATGAAGATATTTTGAAAAATGTCACAAAAACTACTATTCTATGAAAAATTATTCTTATAAACCACTTTTAGTCACGTCTCCTTTTTCTTAACCGATTTAAAATATTTATTTTCCCACTTGTGTTACCAATCCTGCTCATTCCTTTACCTTATACGTTCAGAAAGGTTCAAACGTTTCGAAAGAATAAAAAAATTAATTTTATTCTTTTTTTTTTTTTTCTCAGAACTTGAAAACCATGCATTAATCAAATAGCATTTACCATATGAAATTAAAAAAGTATAAATCATCTACAATTTTGATTTTTGCAATGCCTTTGGAACTAAATTATCCAATTTCGACAAAATTTCCACATCAGATTACTTATAATATGTACTTCTATGTAGTGGGACTATGAAAATTCCTGGAGTTCCTGTGTTAAAGATTTAATTAATAAGAGATCATAAACTCGCTGGAATAATTCCGATACTGAATTCTGTAGCGGGTGCAAAAATTGAATATATTAAATATAACCTTATATGTTAGTAAGCAGATTTATTGCTTCATAATGATTCCTTTCTTAAACGTGTTTGATATGATTCATCGTCGTAAATCCAGCCATTATTCTGAAACGATCGGAAAATCGTCCCGTTGCATTAACGTAAAAAAATTCAATTGACCTTTAAGAGATGACAAGGATGGCAGACAATTTATAGGATAAGATGTGGTGGAAGATAAGAAACCTTACATTTATGCTCCTTTGCAGATTCCCATCGAAATCAGTTATTCAGAAGCTAGCACGGCCAATCCTGTCTGCATCTATAAATGTCTCGAAAGGGGTTGGAGATCTGCCAAACACGCTTTTCTGTTGACAAACTAGCTTATTCCCTGAGCAATCTAAGATTGCATTTTGATTACTGTGGTTTAAACTATTTATTTGATGACCTATCCTCTGCACTATTTAACAAAGATGACTAATACTTTTTAACTATTTTCAGAATATTTAAAAAAAAAATTAACTAAACATTTGGGAAAAAAGGTATGTACTATAAAAAAAAATTATATATATTTTGTATTAGATGAAATTCTATATAAGAAATTCTCTACCAGATACTTGTTGCTTTTTGTCAATCCTAATAGTTTTTGGATAGTCCATAGAGGAGCCATAGAGAGAGAAAGAATTCTCTGTCTACGGTAATATCTTTGCAACGCGTCCATTTTAAACTAATGTAAAAACATTTTTTGTTAGATGTGCCACTATTAAAGCAAAGCAGCTATATTATGTTATCTTATATAAAAATAATAATTTTCATATTTCATCGTATTAAAAAAAACAAAAAAGATGTTCCTTTTTTTTTTTTCCTGTACTTAAGATGTTCCTCAACTATTGTTTAAAACATCAATGTTCAATTAATTCAGTCTCTTATTGATGCGGTTAAGGTGAGGTTCAACAATTTTGAATGAAGTCCATAAATAAAATTTAGAAAGGCTAAAAAAAGAAAAAGTGAACTAAGCCCTAATTCTCAATAGTTGATTTTTCAATTTTATATCTACCTCAAAAAGTATAATTATTGACTTGCACAATGTAATGAAAGTTGCTTTCAGACGTTTAAAGTAAGGAAAAAATAAAATTTAAGACAATGTACTTCACAATCATCGTTAATCAAACCTACTGTCATCAATAGTAAATAAATTGTTTTCTCACAAAAAGTTGGCCTTAGGCATCACAATTAATCTGATGAAACTATTTGTTGCTCTAAGTTAAGATTAATTGATACACCGCTCAATTTAAGGAATACTGCAGATTTTAAAAATGAAATCGTTAATTTTTTTCTATAACAAAAAAGAAATAAAAACACCTTAAATAATTAAATAATTGAACTGTATTCTATACTGATTCTAAATTTTCTTTTTCATATTTAAAACATAAAAGAAAAAGAAAATAATTTTTTTTTTTTTATTTCGAAGTCAAACAAAAAGGTTCAAAATCTCCAGGTTATTGTTAATTTACTGTTAATAACAGGTCAATGTTAACTTCGGTGCTTGTTGATTTTTACCAACATTTTTTTTATTGTTTTCTATTTAAATTCAAAGTATCGATGGGACATGCAAGACATGTTCAGTATCATTTCAAAGGTTTTAGTAAAATTATAATATTTTTTAATTTTGAATTAGTTTATTTACAAAATTTTATGATATTTATCTACTCAATTAAAGCACAGAAGCTTGTCAAACCTAGTTCAGTAATAAAAAAAAAGATAACTTATGTTTTTAGAAGATTCCTTTGAGAAACGCATAAAATTTAAATATTGTACTTAAATAAACGATCACAAAAATTATTTTTATGTCAATTGTCTTGATTAAGTGACTCATGACCTAGATTTAGAATAATTAAATGGACGCCCCCTTTTCATCTTCATTACGATTTTTGAATAGAAGTATGAATAAAAAAAAATTCAAGAGCTAAAAACCTTAATTTATTACTTTTACTTTATAATTGGATGTTATTCAATGTGGTTTTATTAAAAATGGCCGTAGAGTGTGTTTTAATTTGTCCCACATAGCCTACACGAGTTCCACAATCTCAAGATATAACTTCTAATATATTGGAAGTATTGGTTAAAACCAGGATATTATTTGTGATTGTCATTTTCCCATAGCCATCTCTAATATCAAAGGAGCAAGGGTGGCCTTCTGTGTCCGCATACTCTTTTTGTTACACCCCTTGGCCTCTTTCCAAAGTGACTCAACTGTTTGGGTATAGTTTCCAGCGGAAGGATAAACAAAACGTTCACATTTCTCCAACTTTAGTAATATTATCATTGGTATGCACTCGACATTTTAATTTATTTAATTAATTGTTTTACTAATATTAAGGCGAGTCAGTGCATATTCCTGATAAGTACAAATATGATGTTTTATCTCATGGTATAGATCTTCCTACAAAACAAATTAAAGTTATTATCCATTTATTCACTTGTCTCGAATATTCACTGGCCAATTTAAGATGTAATTAATTCGTTTTGATACATTATTTATGATTCTTATCCAATTTTCGCGTAGGTTGGTTATGCAAGAGGAAATTTTGTTGTTCTTTCGCCACAAATGACTGCTAGTTGGTTTATTACGAAATTTAATTTTCTTATCTAAAAGGCTGTCAAACATCCGGCCGTTTGTGTCTGAGGGAGATAAGCGACTTACAGAGTTGCCGGTTCGAATCCGGACTGGGGGGTCGACTTTTATGTCGGTGGCGGTCCCAACAAATAAAAACTTAATCCTCCACCATTTTTAGAATTGTTTGGTTACCTCTTGAGATAACATTCCGAGTTTAAACAAAATCGCTCCTCCGATTTTGATCAAACTCGGCATGTCAGTGTACAATAAAATGCTGTTTAATATCAGCCAGTTCTTTTCCTCATTAAAATGGTCCGAAAAGGCTTAAGTAACGATCATTTAAAAACTTTTCCTCTAAAGTACTTTTAATTTTGCTTATTTGAAATAATTAACCATTTCACATTTTTATTAGTAGTGAAAAACGGATAAATATAAATTATGAAAGTATTTGATAATTAACTTAAGGAGATAACAGGAAAAATATTTTTTTCTGGTTGAAAACACGTAACCAAAAATAATAGTAGTACTACAAGTATTATTTATCACTATTATGTAAGCCAAATATTTTAGGAAATGAATTATTTAACTTAGAAAGTATTCGAGAATGGCGAACATCGCATTAATAAAAGATCGGTTCTAATACGAATTTGACTTAGCCAACGCATGTGCAGTTTTTATGTTTAATCTGTTAATTGTAGTCATGGCGACATACTTTTTAATTTATTACGAATTTTATTTCACACAACTTGTATTTAAGCCTTTCAGTTAACTGTATAACTCCATAAAATTATTCTTTCAATTTTGATTCAATAACAATTTAGGTTCTACTAAAATTAGAATTCGTCAATGAGTCGACTAAAATGCTCATTTATAAAATCAGTACGTGGTAGTATTGTCACAGTGAATAATACAAAGTATCTGTACTGAAATGAACGAGGATGAATGTCAACTCAAAGTTAGGTTTTTTTTTTTTTTTTTTTTTTTTACTCAAGTTGCAATATCCATGAGAGCCAAATGGTCAAATAATACAATAATGACATGAGATGACTGTTTGCTAGCACCAATGTGCTCGGTATTGAAGTTGTTTCGAGTTTGAGTAATAAAATTATAAATGATATGGAAAAAATGAACTAGATTTAAAACAGAGAATTGTTTACAGATCATTCAACGCTTTAAAAAACAAAACAAAAATTATATTTCCAATCGATCACACGGAATAGTAGGATCGGAAGACGGTGATCATAACCAGAGGTACCAAGTTATAGATTGCAATTATAGATTATAGATAGATGCAAATAAGCAACAATTATAGATTGTATCTACATAAGATATAAACCAGGTGTCTAGTGCGTCAGATGTACTTCACACTGCTAGGTATTTTTTTCACTATAAGTCCTCTCTCTTCCCTAATTTATTAGTAATTAAAACATTGACATTAAAAATGAAGTAAATATTAAAAATTAAATTATACGGCAGGAACAAAACTTTTTAGGAGGTTTATTTAATAATGAATACAATATATATTTTTTTTTTAAGAATACTTTTAATTATTCATTTGTAATATTTGAACCTTCTTTTCCAGGCTATTAGGCTCGGAAAAAAACATTGTTTTAGTTGAACAAATATCGGAAATTTCGCTAATTAATTTCTCTTCAATGGTAGGGCCTTAAACCATTAAATACGAAGACAATAGACACACCTATTGGCCATACTGATTTAAGCTTACTCTATTCCAATGTTACCGGTTTTAGCAATTCAGTCAATAGGCCAAGTAGGACAAAAATTAAAAGTAATTAATCTTGCCGACTGAGTTAGGATAGTTTCGATAGAATTAAAATAAAAATGGAAGGTATGAGGTAAATTAATGTATTAAGGCCTTTAGGGGGATGCTATAGGCTCTATAAGAACCATTCCCAGTAATTAGTCCAGTTTTGGTCTGGCAGTATTTGAATGATATTCGTGTATTTTCGTAACATTCAGCTGACAATTCAAATCCGTAAACGGTGAAAGGTTTGATGAAGGTTCTGTGAACGACACTTCAAAGCAGTAGCACAAAAGGTCGATCACACCCAGGTTACAGACCTCATCATTCACAAGCATTTATTTTCGACAGATGCGAGGCATTTTGCACCAATTCTGAACCTCTTTCTGAAAATATTTTGATATCTGTATGCCTCTTTCAATGCGTGCTATAATATAAAATGCAGGTATGAATGTGAATTTTACTTCTTCCATGACCTTTAATTTTATTTGACTTTTTCCAATCTATTTTTCCTCTACACCCAAGAAGTACTATATTTTTCGTCTAGCAAGTAAGCTGATAGTCAATACGATACGTCCATGGGTGTGTCCAGAAGGGGGCAACTGCCTCCCCTAACAGTGAAAAAAATTATTAATATAATAAAAAGGATTTTTTTTTCAAACAAATACTAATTGTAATAACTAATAAAACACTGCGACAGTTATATATAGAGTTCAAGAAATTTTCTTTTTATTATCCTTTTTCCGTGCTGAAATGTCAAAACCTGATTGACTATCACTTGCCCCCCCCCTAATTTTGACCCTGGGCACGGCCTTTCATACGTCAGTTAATGTCTGGAAATAAAAATGTCAAAACTGGTCGGTTTTTTAATCAGTTTTATAAAATCGTTTATGAGTCGAAGAATACATGGAGAGCTGAGTACCGACTCCTCCTGACATTTGAACGGAGGGTGTTCCTTCGAATTTAAGAAGGTATATATGAAAATAATTAATAGAGATGCAAAGAAGCAATAAGCTATACGATCTATATCATGAGCCGGATATCTACACTTTCATCATGCTCGGAAAGATCAGATGGACATTTTACGGTGGGCTGATTGAGTGGCCAATGACGCCAAAGAATATTTGAACGTGCTATCTCAACTTGATGATAGTGGCACAGAACAGGAGCGAGTGACGGTTGCAGTAGCAATTACTTCTTTGTTTCTGGATCTCTAGGATGGCACGCTTGACATCTGAAGACGCCCTTTGGAGAGAACTGCCGGGCTCTCTTGGATTTCTGATTGGTCTTCCACGGGAGGGTGGCAAAGCTTGGTTCGGGGTTCCCACGGCTGAATGCAAATGTTATATACAGGTGTGAATGTGAATATATTTTATTCTTACTTCAATTTAATTTTCTTTATTTTTTATATAAATAACGTTAATTATTATTTTCCTTAATTGTGGCAGAGGGTATAATTAGTCTTTAATAAAAACAATTTAAAAACAGAAAAAAAATTGTTTAATTAGGTTTATACGGATTTATTCACAGTAGTTCTTCTTTTTTTGAAACTGAGCTCAAATAACATTTGTACGTGTTATGCGTTCATTTTGGTTAAATTATTTTCTAAAATGAATCTTTGTAGTTACCAAAAAAAAAAAAAAAAAAAAAAGAAATAATAATAACACATAGTTAAAACTTGAAATGTTATGCTTCAAAGCTCGTTGAATTCAAAAATCTAATTAAAAAAAAAACCATCCGTCCGTTGTACGGCTTCCACAACATTACTATAAAACTACTGGGCCAATTATTTTTCGAGATTTGACACCGAAGTCATTCATTACCCAATGATGATCCTCGAAACTCACTACTACCATCAACCTTTTTGTTGACGCATGGCGTCTAATTAGGCGCTTTTAAATTAGTTTCCTCTGATCATATCTCGGTAATTTATGAAAATGGAGGATAATTATAATGTGTTTAGTAATGAAATCCTTTAAAAAAATTTATAATTATGTTTTGGTATATTATTTTCCATATTAAACCTTTGTAATTGACCTAGAAACAGAAAAAAAACTAACAAATTTTTGTAAAACGGAAGCTCCCATGAAAACTTGCTTACTTTATTGCAGGTTAGCTACTTGCAATAATGCAGATGTTTATTAGACCCATATTAGTGAAGATAAGGACAATTCGTGTATTGAACTGTGAATCCAAAGCGGTCAGAAATGTCCTGTGAGTGGACACACCAGATTAATTATTATTTTTTTTACTACTATAATCAATACAATAAATAATTCAAATTACAAACCGTTGCGTAATTGGTTTCAGTCTTTTTAAGTAAAACGAAAGCAAAACGATGATGACACAAGATGTTTAAGAGAGAAAAAGAACATAACAATCAGAAAAGACAACATTTAAGTTGACAGAGTATGTGTATATAAGTATAGTTTGAGGGAATACAAATACTATAGTTTTATAAAATGGAATGTCGAAATGCGAAGAAACTGTAGTTATAAGTCTAGATGAATTACGATTATGAAAGTAGAAACCAGTAAAAACCAATTAGTATTATTTTTTAAGTTTTTTTACTCCTATTTAAAATGATACCCAGCTCATTATATTTAAAAACTTACATAATACTTTTTTTTCAATTCAGGTCTTGTGCTCCCCACCGTCTGACTCATTAAGGCATTGTCCTGAGAGGCATGGCTACGTTAATATTAATATCAATACAAATTGTATTTCGAACATGATATTTCTATAGTTTTCAACACACGGAATCGACGCTACACTGAGTGCAGTTTTGCATTTATCTTGTATGATGAAATATAAGATAGTCAAATTACAACCCTTTGAAATATCAATTAATCAAACCGGTATTAATTTGAGTGTTTAGGAGAATTTCATTCTGCTACTAGCATAAATAGCAAGAATATTATTTGTATTATATACAAGGTGACTTTTCATGAATGCAACATTGTTTAAGTGCATGTTTTTTTTGTTTGTTTTTTTAAAGGAATATGCTGTTTTATAGATACGAAAATGATTTATGTCATTTAAGTGGATATACTATCAATAGTACATATAGTGAGAAACAGCTTATATATATATATATAAAAATCAGCGTCGGAATTACAAAGAGATAACCAATAACAACTTATATATCAAACAAACTTGGGTAATATAATGTGTGATGGGTGATCATTCCTGTACATGATATGGATGATGATTTGCAATAATATTTCTTATTTTAATTCTGGCCTAGTCATGGTTGAAATATTTCTTAAAATAATAGCTGCATTGTATTTTTAAACCCATTACGTTTGTGACTAAAAATGAAAAGATTAATTTTAGACGACTTTGAACTTCCCGAGAATATTTATAGACTAAAACTTAAAACACAAAAGTAGTTGCATTATTTCGGTATTAGTGCCTGCACATACAATCTTTACACATACATTTCAATAGTAAAACCTTGTTGAATATTGTAACTGAAGAATTGTAGAAATCCAAAGGTTAGAGAAAATCGACACTCTGGCTTTGACATTTTGGATTAGTTCTTTTCTTTACCTTCACTCTCGATCTGAGGGTCCCCCTGAGACCGGAGACCCTGCCGGAAGTGAGGAAGGAGTCGACGGCTTCCGCTATCCAAGGGTCCATTTCCATAGCAACTCGGCTTCACACTGAGAGACACCCGGCCACTGCGCGCCTGGTGGCTTTTTCGGCAACCAGCTACGGCCGGCTTCAATATATTCCATCGATGACAGATCTATATTTGTAGCATAAGTGAATGCCTGCAGTCAGTCCTAGCACTATATTTGTGAGCTGCATAGAGAAATATTTACTAACGACTGCATACAAGTTATGAATGAAAGTGGTCTGATTCATCAATCTTCTCAATTTTCAAGGAATTTCACTACAGAATAATAATTGGAATTTAGGCTTTGCTTAATATTTTTTAAAATGAGACTCGGTGAAAATATACCTGACTTCCAGAAATATAAAAATTAAAAAAACTGTTGCTAATATACCGATCAGTTCCTGGCATTATGGGATATCCACCACAGATTACCCCCCCCCCCCCTGGCCCGGTACGCCCCTCCTAAGCGAACCTGGCCCCTCATGCTCCCACAGAGCGACCATGTTGATGGTCAACTTAGTACAGACACCTGGTCGACGTGGGCACATGGTTCCATGGTTTGATCATGAATGCCGGAAAAACATTAGTATAAAGAATAAAGCTCTCAAAGATTTTCAACGAAAACCTACAAAAGAAAACTTGATAAAATATAAAAAACAAAAAGCTGTAGTCAGAAACTTTATAAAGATTAAAATAAAAAAGAAAAGATCCTGGACTTCATACGTATAATTGATAAACTATAACACCCCAATAAAAAAAGTATGGCAAAAAATCCATAGTATAGCCGTTAATAACAATATAGAGACCTCGACACTAAAAATTCAAAATGAAATTATTACAAATCCTAAAATAATAGCAGAAACTCTCGTGGATCATTTCCCAGCTATTTTACACCATCTACAACACAAGACAACTCATCTCAGCTGGAATATAATTGCCCCTTCACAATCTGGAAACTGCAAACAGCAATAGATGAAATAAAATCCTCCTCACCTGGAACAGATGAAGTAAATAACGCTATGATAAAACATTTTCCTTATGAAACTAATAAAGAGATTCTTGCAATATTCAACAGTATCTAGGAAACATCCACATACCCCGAGGCTTGGAGAGAATCGATAGTCATCCCTATACTCAAACCGGGCAAAAATAAGCTACAACCCAACAGTTTCCGGGCAATATCGCTTACCAGCTGTTTTTCAAAACTCCAGGAGAAAATGGTTAACAGACGACTGATGTGGGTTATTGAAAAATTGAACCTCTTGTCACCTATACAATGTGGATTTAGGAAAAGCAGATCGACTATAGACCAGCTTGTGACAATGGAAGCCGAAATTCTCAACACTTTTATAGATCAATCAGAACCAGTAGGTATATTTTTTGATATTGAAAAAGCATATGACACTATAGACCGGAAAAGTATAACAAAAACACTATATGAATGGGGTTTCAGAGGAATGTTGCCAAAGTTTATTCAAAGCTTCCTACAGAAAAAAATATATCAGCGTAAGAGTTGGAGAATCAACCTCAAGTCGTAAAGAAATAGTTAATGGCATTCCACAGGGAAGTGTTCTAAGTTGTGCACTGTTTGCAATAGCAATAAATTCTATAACAAATGTAATACCTAGATCAATAAAAGCATTCCTTTATGTAGACGATTTGACGATCTTTCTAAGATTCAAGAGACACGAGTGGATGAGAAGAGCACTACAGAATCTACTGAATAGTCTACAAGCTTGGTCGGAAAGCAAACATCTCCGATTCTCTATTGAAAAGACCAGAGGTGTATTATTTTCACGAAAGAGGACTCCAAGCCCAGTACCTCAACTTTTTATGTACGGAAATTCTCTAACATTCTGCGACAGCACCAAATTTCTCGGACTGATATTGGACCATAAACTAACATGGTCAAATCATATAAAGCACTTGCGAGAAGAATGCTTTAAGAGGTTCAGACTGTTAAAAGTATTAGCAAAAACTTCTAGGGGAGCTGATAGGAAGTCGATGCACATGGTCTATATAAATATAGTAAGATCCAAGATAGACTACGGCTGTAAGGTTTATTCTTTAGCTAAAACAAACTGTCTTCCATTTTAAGACTCCTTACACCATACTGGAATAAGACCTGCCACAGGTGCTTTCAGGGCGAGCCCAATAGAAAGTCTCTGTACTGAGGCTTCTTTACCACCACTTATTTTTCGGAGCCAGGAACTCATGAACAGTTACATCACCAAAATCAAACTCCAACCAACTAACCATGCGTACCCCCTATATTTCACCCTCGTTGCATGAGAAAATATGAAATGAATCCTTCACGGAACGCTCCATTAGGCATAAGACAGAGAGAAATCATAAGAGAGATTTATGGCATGCCTACAAACCAAGTTGATTCTATCTATAGGTTGCCCCCATCTTACTCTGAAAATTCATGCCCTCTGATCTTACTTTGAAATGCCCGAACCACGACTCAAATAAAATTAAATTCTTAAAGAAGATACAAAAATATTCAAATTATGAAATAATTTACACTCCAAATTTACGAGCCGAAAGACATAAAGGCATTTTTAAGGAACAGAATCCGAAAAAGTTGGGATTCAAAGTGGGCTGACGTACCACTCACCAATAAACTAAGAAATGTTTTTAAAAAAACACACAAAAGTGGACAAGTGCCATAAGGAGAACAGAAGAGAAGAAGTGGTTGTTGCAAGAGTAAGAATAGGACATTCCAAATTAACACACCTCCACTTAATCACAAAAGAGGACCAACCTATATGCCAAACCTGTCAGTCCCCATTATCGATAAAGCATATAATTGAAGAATGCTCATCATTTCGTCAAGCCTCCGAAAATAATAAAATTTCTCGTACAAGAGAATTGGTCCTTAAAGACACAGCAGAATCCATAGACAAAATAATAAAATTTCTGAAAGAAACTCAACTTTATACTAAAATATAATCCACCAATATCAACCAGTGTAAAAAGGAAATAGTCTACGTTCAACTATCAAATGTCAAAGACAAGAACATAAATAAAGTAAAAAGGGGGTAATAACCTAGATGTTGATCGCCCTGAATAAAAATCTCATCTAATCTAACCACAGATTATTACGGTGGATATGCCATGGATATGTGTATATAAAACTAAACTACTGAACAATGTGTGTTTATATAGTTGTCTAGATTTCATATTATTATTCTGAAGCTTTGTATATATATTAGAGTTCTTTGATGAAGATGAATTTCCGAGCCACATAGCAAATTTTCATCAGAGCTATAGTGATGGGTGAACTTGTACACTGGATATTTCATATATGGATATGTCAATAATTTCATAATTGATTAGTGTACGCATCTACCCATTACAGACTGCAGCCCTAGGCACTTCCTTTGAAAAAAAAGACTTGGTCTAGATTTTCTTGCTTCTAGACCAACTCTTCTTTTTTTTTTAAACAATACACTCAATAAATAGTGTTTTATTGATTTCAAGCATATTAAAATACTAAGTAAAATTTATGACTAAGTATCTATATTAACATAAATAAAAAAGTTGTCCTTTATAGGAACTAAACTTTTCTATTAACAGAACGAGTGCGTTTACTGAAGTGTGTTCCGATGAGTGATACAAACGCTATTAATACATGGAAACAGTTTCAAATAGCGGACGGGTGGTAAATGTCAATGTCAGCGCAACGCTAATTGTCACTGATGATCAACAGCAGGGCAGGAAACCGATTGGTTAAATTCTTTCCTTATATATTTTAAATAGATAAGGTTCATCACAATTTTAAATTGATTAAATATTAGAATGATTAATACCGGGCTGTATAGAGCTTCAGTGGAAGTTTTAGGTCAACTAAACCAAAAACTAATTAATAGTATAAACTCCTGTCACATTTATTACCTTGTTCACTAGAGTGAAAACAATAAATGTCTTACTGTCCTTGGCCCCTCTAACTATTAATAGATATTGCATTTTATAGTCTTGTAAGACGACAAAAGATTTTGTGAGATATTCAAAGAAGAACGAGTGAGATATGAGTGGTATGGAGCAGGGAGTGGCATAACCCTACTCTCATAAGCAAGGGTGAAACCAAGTAGTGGGAGGTTGGTCACGCGCTGACATAGATAAGAATTTCTCACATGAATGTAATTATGCAATGTAATTACATTCATAAATGTATTGATAAATGAATTTAATCGTATGTGAACTAAATAGAAGTTAAAGTAAAGGCAATTTCCCTTAGTACATACCCCCCATACTCAAGAGATTCCTGCGAGTTACAATCAAACTAACACATTTTAATGTGAACAACAAGGGTCCCAAAATATAATCACTGTTCTAAAAGGTAATGACTTGATATAACATTCCAAACTAAATTAATATAAAGTTTTCACTGGCAACTTCAAATCCCCTCACTACCACTACGCGATGATCATTTCCATTAGTTTTTAATCCCTCATGATACACTTTAGTTTCCAGAATCATTTTCCAGCGTCTTCGGTTACTCTTCATCTGAAAACCGACCTTATCCAGAACATCACACCTGATCAAGATGTCATATCGACTTGTTAGATCTTCCAACACATGGACTACCGCCTACGGACTACCGTGGCATGTAGGGCATCCACCAATTCTGCTTCGATTCTTGCCTCTATCAGATTATGAATCTGTTTTCCCCTCTTTAAAAAATGGTTAAGGTGCCCTAATTCTCCACCGAATCTTTCTAACTCTGAGACAAAATTCTTTAAGTATGTGGCGGTAGCCGTCTTCACTCTCGTCCATTCTAGTTGTATTAACTCAGAATTGTTATTGACCACCTGAGCGATTAATGGATTGCCAGTAGGTGTTCTTTCCACTAGTCACTAACTCTGTTCGACCATGGTTGTGCCTTGAGATTAAATAAATGGCACTACAGTATCCATCCAAAAACGTGATAACCATATCTAAGCAATAACCTAGAACTAACTTCACCTATCTTCTAATATACGGTATCAGTCTTGAGATTGGACTTCTTAAAATTTCTTTTGTTCAAACACTAACACAACTTACTTAATTTTCCCAAGTTTCAGCACCAGTTAAAATACTTAGTAAAGTTAAAATAAGAAAGAAGTAGAAACGAATTGAACACTATGAATGCTGTCATTTATTTTTTCCTTCCGCATAGGTTATTATCAGCCGTTATTACAATGCTTGTTTGATAATAGTACTTATCCTATATACTTATTATCATTTACACTACTTATCATATATATATAAGTTACGGTCTGAGTCAGCTGTTACTTCTATGTTAGCTGACAGAGGGGATCAGCTGACCGAATGTATATAAATAGATATACTGAACCCAATAAAGCCAGTTTTTACCAGCAGGAATAGCCCCTCCCTATTCCTAGTAAGCTACAGGCAAACACATGCCATCATCGATGACACCGCCTTCAGCGGATCCGGCAACCTATCTTATAATGCCATAATGGCAAAACAAGATGTTTCAGTTTGCCAACACATGTACATACGTTCTTTCACTTGTATATATTTAATTATTTGTTATTATTTTTTCTAGGTCAGAAAAAAAAAATAATAAAGCCAGTATTTTACAGCAGTTCAAGGGTGTCAGATCTTATTCCCTCTCTTCTTTTTTGACATTTTTCTTTTGCCGATACTTAAGCGGTGCCGAAACCCGGGATCTTTGAATACTAGAACAAATTTTAGTCTGAAGAAAAATCTTTTTTCTCTCTGATTTATGGGAGGTAATGGAATAGAGACGCCTTGGGCATTGCTACACCCGGTTCCAATCCCTTGTCGATCTATATAAGCGAAGATGGTCACTCAACGTGCCATGAAGCCGCTCTATGCTTCCTCTGTTCTTGGGGTACCCTGGTGTGCTGAAATGCCATGTTACATCCAGGTCCTTCATTTCTGTTGAATCATGGTATTGTCAAGTTCTCTGCCTGAATCTGATGAGATACGCTCTGGAACTCCATAGAATTGTAACTACAATCGGAGAGCTGCTAACACTGCTTCCTACGACTTATCCTGCACATGGTGCGCCATTGCCGCCTTACTGAAGAGATCAATTATGGTGATCCATTTAAATCCTCTCCATGTGAAAGTGTTGACCTGTAGATCGTTGCATCTGTGGTAGGTGTTTCCACTTGTCTCCCTTTTGGTGGGTGTCTGTCATACTTTGTGCGTAGACAAACTTTGCAGTTTCCTACAACTTCTGTGATAGTCTTCTTCACTCCCCATAAAAGTACTTTCTCTTTAATGCTAGCAGGATCTCCGAGATTCCGCGGTGATTTCTTTTTCCCTGATGATATGCCACAGCCACCTCTCTCTGTCGTTCATCCTCCCGAAGGGTTTCCACCATCAGCTTGCATGGGTGAATGTCCTCTATACCTATGTGTTCATCATGCCATAGCTGCTTGATCTTCTCCCAAACAGTTTCATTCCCAACGTATAGGTGATACTGTTTTCCAGGCTTGGAAGCATTATTCAGCGTTTTACAGATCTGGTCGTTTTTCATGCCTGGCTGCGACCAAATTGTCATTATATTGCTTCTCCCATACTTGTTACACTCAACTTTGACTAATCCAGTGGTTCTCGTCTTCCATATAATCTGCCACCACTTGTCACTGATGATATCCTATACTTCCTCCATATCTATAGGTCTTCCTTCTTCAAAGCTCTCGTTAGACACAGAATCCTCCTCATATTCAGGCAGAGAATTCGACAATGCCACGATTCGAACAGAAATGAAGAACCTGGATGTAACATGGCATCTCGACACACTGGGGCACCCCAACAGCAGAGGAAGGATAGAGCAGCTTCAACCCACGTTGAGTGACCATCTTAGCTTATATCAGATCGACAAGGGATTGGAACCGGGTGTAACAATGCCCAAGGCTATAGCAGCATATAATCATTCCCTACACACTGTTATGGGGTTTTCACTATTTGAGATCCTCTTTGGGCTTTGAGGACACCGGCGGTACTATAAGGGCACGTCAGTGGACGGTGAGGAGATACACAACAACCATGTTGCTCGAAGAAAGTAATGGGAGAAGGCACGAGGAAGAATGGGAAAGGAAAAAACCAGGAGGGTGGTGCAGGAGAATTTAAAGGTCACAGACAGGATAGGAGTGATCAAAATCGGCACGATCGTATACAGAAAGTTGGGATCTAACAGGGATAAGGAGATACAGTGATACGAGGGTCCATTCAGGGTGATAATTATTAGGGAATACAATATTGTTACTGTAGAAAGTATTAAAGAACCAAAAAAGAGGAGGACTGTCCATATTGATGAGTTAAAATTTCCAGCAATAACAATGTAAAAACTGAAGAGTTCTCATATTGTCAGCCACTACTAGATAGTATTACAGAAAAATCAGTTATTAATGTAATTATATTAATTGTTTTTTGTTTTAAGATTTATTTTGATTTTTGTAAATATTGTTTTTTGTTCACTTTAGCTTATTTATGTATTGTATAAAGAGTTCTTTAATTTTATTCTTAGGTTTAAATTATGTATATTGCAATTATTTCAGGGAGCTTGTGAGTTTTTACTATTATATCTATATAGGAATTTATTTTTATTGTAAATAGTTTTTCTTAATTGTTTTTGTTTTCTATGTTATTATATTAGTTATGAGGATTGTTCATAAACTGGAGGAGGGGAGTTACGGTCTGAGTCACCTGTTACTTCGATATCAGCTGACTGAGGGGATATAAAATTGAATTTAACATTAACTTCCCTTCACCTTTTTTTCCCTATGTTTTTAAGTATTAATGGAAACTTAAACTGGAGGAAAATACGATAATAATTGATGGACATCTGCAGCTACTTTTATTATACTTTGATAGTAAATAGGTATTGCTTTTTACTTTCACTTATTTATAAAATATATGGTAAGGGGAAGTATTGCGATTGTGAAAATAGCTGGGGAAAAAAGGCAACAAATACTGTAGCTTTTTTGAGTTTCTTGTCTAGAAGCCATTGCTTACCCAATCTGTACAGTAGTGTAACCAAGGAGAGGGGAGGGAACGATCTGTCAGGGTGGGGACCCTTTTTTCTCTAAATTTTATCAATAGCATCATTGATAAAAAAATTTCACAAATTTTTTTTATCAGACGAAAACGTTTCAATTACAATAAATAAGAAACGAACATTTCAATTAAAATAGCTGGGTTTTTATCATTTTGTAATTTTATTTTTGGAGTAAAGCGGCCTAAAAATTAATTCCCCCCCAGGTCCCAAAAGACCTCCCCAGCATAATTTACAACTCCAAATGGAGTACAGTATTTCAATATCCTAAAACCAATGAACTCAACAAAAAATTCTGAGTATATATCATCCACAAGTTTTTGGAAAAACTTTCTAATTTCAAATTGAGTATTTTTTGTAACCTGCTTTTCTACAAAATGTGTTTATAGTCTATTTTCATTAAAAATGATCTCACAAATTTTAGTCCAATTCAAGAAAATAATCTTTGAAGAAAATATTTTTAATACATATTAACAAAAAAAATATATATCAGGTAATTTAGGGTTGAAGAAAACTTATCAAGTAAAGTAATAATTAATTTCCTTTGCAACATTCATCTGAACATTTGCCACATTTCAGCTATATCTGTTTTTATGTAGAGCTGTGATTGTAATATAATCTGGTTCTATAGACAATTGAAAATGAAAATTAAAAATTATCAATAAAACTGGGTTAGGTTACATCCACAGCTCCAAATAAAAAATGGATATAAACCTGAAGAAGGCTTTTTCAGCTAAAAATTATGAATGGAGAGGTACAAGAGCCCTATTTATAATTATCATTTTAACTGATGAAATTACATTTTTATTTTTTATCAGATGAGAATGTTAAATATTTTATTTTATTTATATTGTTTTAGAAGAGATTATAAAATAAATCGCTCTGGTCCCAAATGGTCTAGGGACACTACACAAATGAATGCAGTGAAAAAAAAAAAACAGCTCAACTTAATTTAAGTAAAATAATTTTTAAAAAATTATTAGATTTTATTCTCAATTCAAAAGTGTTTCTATAATAAATCTAATCTTTAAAATACATGATGTACAAAGTTCAGAGGAAGAAATTATAACCTGACATCAAAGAACATAAGAATTTTTAGAAAACTTCTTCAACGAAGAGCCATCTAAAGATTATAAAGCCAATCTAAAATGTATATAGCAGTAAAAGTCATTTTAAAAAAGTTTTATTTATTGTAACTATCATCATACAATAATTTAGACTCAGCCACTAGCCAGTGGGTCTTGAAAGACTTGAGTTACCTGTCCTGAAAATGACTATTTTTTTTTTTTTGTCATTTTCTTTAGAAAATCAATGGTTAATTTTATATGAAATGTAAATGAATTACTCAATTTGAAATGGGATTCAAAATTCAAACATAAACAAGATATAAAATCAAAATGAGAGGAAAGAGTGAGAAAGAATGTTGCACACAAAAATATATGTACATTATACAATGAGCCCCTCCCTAAGAAAAATTTTTAGGCCAGGAACCAGATTAGAATAAAATGAAATAATGGAAAACAAATAAATGTGTTAAGATTTTTTCTTTCACTTAAAGTGGTTATATAAAGAATATATATATCATCACCATCATTTTTCTACACTGCTCATTTAATAATTTAAATATTTACTTTTTTAGTTATATTTTAAATTTGAAGAAATCAAATAAGCATAAAAGTGTTAATAATGAACTTATTACACCATAATTTTGTTCTATTCAGTTTAAGTTGGAGACCTGCTCAATGAAGATAAAATAGAAAACAAAACTTTATTCCGGGACTAAGTCACTTAAAAATTACAAAAATCTACAAATGAAACAGAAGCATACCTAATCAGACGACTACATTAACAAAAATTAGTAGGTATATACTTCATCTAGAATAAAAATGTTTAACTAAGCAATAAACAAAAATTCAAGTAAAAAAAATAATTGAAATTAATGAATTAATTCATAACTAATTTATACACCGAGTGCTTCACAAGGAAGTGTCAGTAATTAAAGGGGATCAGTTCATCAAAAATGTAGTTCAGTGTTGCTTATCTCAATCCATTATCGAGACATGATTTTTCAAAGGGTTTTCCATGAAACCCCTTAATTTTTGTTTCCAATACAAGTTCTAATATCTCTACTTGAACTGAAAAAGTTTCAAACTTTGCCACCATTTCTGCATTCTATAATGATTTCTTATCAGATAGCAACCAATTTGTAGTAAATTATAGCTTTGTTGTACGGTCCTAACAGCCTAAGTAAAGTAAATTAGTACAAATGAAAGATTTCCTGATACATGCAGAATCAATCTCAAGCAATGAATTTTTTGAGGTATGATCTTGGGGTTTTCATAAAAGTTGTTTTATTTTATCAGCCTTCCAATGGTATATCCAACTTTGTGAAGCTATATTTAATTTAAAAGAAATATTGAGATTGAGATGTCATTTAAACATTAAATACCTACAACAATGTAAATATCTAGCATTATTTTTTGTCCATCTTGCATCCAAGTTTTGTCCCAAAATGTTTTACTGCAAGCACAGTGTTATTAGTTTGGAATAGTTTTTATTGTTTGTTGGTCTAACCATTAAACATATACCAAACCAATAACAATCCATTAGCAGTGGTAATCCATTTTAAAAACATATTGGAGAGAAAACTTAGATATGAGATAGTGAAACAAGAACAAAAATAATTAGATTGATTATTTTATATTTTCTTGTTTGAGAGTGGTTTAGTTTATTCTTAAGTAAAACAAATTTGATCCTTTTTTTCTCTCAACTTTATTCTTTACAAGTTGGAAAAGTTTGTAAAGAATAAAGTTGAGAGAAAAAAAGGATCAAATTTGTTTTAATTAAGAATAAACAAAAATAATATTAGCTATTTGTATTGTGGTAGAATGTTTCAAAAAAATTGTATCAATTTTTTTTTTTTAACTTCCCAACCTCAATATGTCTTCAAAAATAATTATTGATGCAAAGAAAGCTATACCAGTGGAATGCTGATAATATGAAACAACTTATATGAAATCCTCAATATTTTTCTTTGGAAATTCATTGTTTGTTTGAACAAAAACATGATTTTCAAGTAAAATCCTTTAAACAAATCATATCTTGACAATGCATTGAGAAAGGAAGGTAAGGTTAGTGGGACTGAACTACATATTCGATTAATTAATGCCCTTTAATTAATTACTCCTTAATTACTAATATTTCCTCATGAAAACACTCATATTCCATAATATGCACAGACTACAGATATATATGTCCAAAAAAGATATACTCCAAACATTGAGTAACTCTTTTTGAATCGTTAATAAACTGAACCCACAAAATGCAATACGGAACCAACCAAAGCTCTTTTTTTTTGTTGTGTTTTTTAAGCTATATCAATCATTTTTACATTCTCCAACAAAAACTTATGGCTCTATCTATACCAAATAATATTATAGAGGAACACTCTGCCTTGAGATTGCATTGGGATATGAAGATATTTGTAAAAATTATTGATTTAGCTTCTAAAATTAAATTTACCGAACATGTAAGTTGGTTTCTCATTTCAGATGTGGGTTCAAATAGAATCTGTTAACTATTTTTTTTTATCTAGGGTAAAAATTATAATAAAAAAAAAAATAAGATAATTTTATTTTAGTTGCAACAAATACTAAACAGATTTTTATTAGAAAATTCATAAAATATCTAATATTATTTGCAAGTATAACAAACAATAAATGTCTTTTAATGTTCATATTTTATATATTGTCACTGCTGAATAATCAATTTTCTTATTAATTAAAATAAATTATCATAACAGAAATTTAATTGGATTATTTATATTATCCTAATTTACAACAGTGTAATTTGTTCCTTAAACATAATACACCATTTTTATCAATAATTTTTAAAAATACTGCTCTAGAATAAATGTTTGACGTACTGAATGGGTATTTCCAGCTTGATGGTCAAAGAACACTGATAAAATATTCCACTACCATGCAAAGGTAAATTCCACTTATTTGGGATTCCCCACAGTAATCTACTTGAAAAGAAATTAAATTTCTAGAAAGATTATAATAATAAAGTTATTATTTTATTTTCTAAGTTGTCAACAACTTATTTATTATGATTAAATGAACGGAAACTAGTTTAAGTTATTTTATTTGTCAACTAGTTGAAGTCAATTAGCTAGGAATTGAATAGCATAGTTTTTAAAAACAGTTATCTTTTTAATATTTAGTATAGTGTTTAAAAAATAATAATCAATATGTATTATATACACGATATGTTGGTTCAAATAAAAATAGTACGTAATATTACTATTCGAGTTTAATATGACTGCACCCGGACCATATACCACTTTTTTTTTTTTAACTTTTCATATAAATAAAGAATCCATATTTATTTAACTATTATTTAATAAAAATATTTAAATTATTAAAAATTAAAAAACGTTTACAACTTTGAATGTAATAAATTCAGAATTTTATTTTAGTAGAATTTATAAGTGAAGAAATGATAATCTAAGTACTTTACCTAATTAGCCATCAATATGAATGCGGCCTTTTGATTCCTTATAACGAATATAGAATGGCATGTATTATTTTAACATAAAATAAACTTGATTTAGTGATTCAATTTTCAGGTTATTTAAGGTAAAGGAAGTTTTATCAATTAAATTAAGTTGGGCTGGTATTTAATAGCCATATTTATCTGTATATTACCACAATGCAGAATTAGTGACATAAAATTAATCTTAATATAATATATTAACAGCTCATCTAATTTAAACTAATGAAACAACATTTTAACGTTATGTACATACATAAAACCAAATCTTTCTCAATCATGGTTTAATTGATAAGTTATTCATTCATGAAATCCATTTAAAAAAATATATATATTTAATGAATGTGTTATACATTCATGAGTGCATTAAAAAAAAAAAAAATAATAAGTTCCAATCTAAATATAAATCAATATTATTTCAATTATTTGAAAATGTTAAACATGAAAGTTGGGCACCACAGAACAAAAACAGTAATGAAAGATCATCAGATATGTTCGAGAATTCTTTTGAGAACTCAAGAAGATATGAACCAGCTTCTAACTAATAATCAGTGCAAATTAGGTTCAGCAAGCATAATAAAAGCAAATTATTAGAAAAACAGTATGAGATTTTGGGAAGATAGGTTTCATTTATATATATTTTTTAATGTAAATAACTCTGATATAGATAACAACAGCAGTCAAAATATTTTGGCAATTACAGGTCTGGCAATATTTTAGTATTAAAAGTGAATAAGAAGAAATTAAAATAAAATACTTGATAATAGGATGGGTTCTGCAGTAGGCAAACCTTAAGCAAGAAGGTGAGGATGTATTAAATAAAATTAAAAAAAAAAACTAGTTTAGGGTATTTGGCTGAGTGAATCAAAACCAATAGTGGCATTCCACAGGCGAGGAATAACAGAGTCAATACCAAGGGAGATAAAAAATTATCTTAGAAATTGTGGGTAGAGGAGGAAATCAGTGGAGAGTTTCCGCTATGTTTCTGAAACAAAATTCTGTTGTAGATAATACTTTTACATTCATGATCAGAACAATTCTCAAGACAATTTACTGTTGTTAGATATATTTGTAGCAAGCATCACTTAAGATATTTTAGATAAAAAGAAGAAAAACATTGAAGTTGAATGAATTCGGGAATCTGTTCAGTTACAGTTACAGTTCGTTTTTCTAAGGAAGTTGGCCAAAATTACAGGAATATAAGAATTATCTGAAAGTATCACTTTAAAATTTTTTATTTAGTCATATATATGAAGTATGAAGCAATTGTTATTGCTTTGACGAATCCAGAATGAAATCGAGATTTTGAAATATTTGGAAACCAACACAGTTAACAAAGCTATACATTCTACAGTAAATATATAATTTCATTAAGAAACCATTAAATCTGAATTATTAATTTAGAAAATTAGAGCATTTGTTTGAAAACATTACTGTAATACTAGAGGCTACAAATGGATGCGAGACATGGTAAAAAATAAAAGGGAAGAAAAAAAATATATAGATAACATGTTAATGAAAATAATTAAAAAATATTTGTTGACAAGAGAAGGTTTTTGTAGATATTCCACAATGCTTTCATCAGTAGGCACAATTGAATAAATGAGTTTGCAATTGTGCAGTAAATGGACAGATTACATAACTTAATCTTTATATTAAGATTAATTTTATGTCACTAAATCTGCATTGTGGTAATATACAGATAAATATGGCTATGAAATACCAGCCCAACTTAATTTAATTGATAAAACATCCTTTATCTTAAATAACCTGAAAATTGAATCACTAAATCAAGTTTATTTTATGTTAAAATAATACATGCCATTCTATATTGGTTATAAGGAATCAAAAGGCTGCATTTATATTAATGGCTAATTAGGTAAAGTACTTAGATAATCATTTCTTCACTTATAAATTCTACTAAAATGAAATTCTGAATTTATTACATTCAAAGTTGTAAAAGTTTTTTAATTTTTAATAATTTAAATATTTTTACTAAATAATAGTTAAATAAATATGGATTCTTTATTTATATGAAAAGTTAAAAAAAATAAATGGAATATGGTCCAGGTGCGGTCAAATTAAACTCGAATAGTAATATTACATACTATTTTTATTTGAGCCAATGTTATTACAACAGCGGATATTAGAAGGGTTGAATTTCAGGCTATGGAGTGGGCTAAAAAGTAATTTTATAATCTTTTGGTTCTGTGAAAAGAGACATAGAGGTCAGAAAGGCGGGATCTTGTTTCTTGGGTGTGGATAGAGGATTTGACTTGGAGGACACTATAGATATAGTAAGGGTACTGGGAAATGATTGTTTAGTACAATTAACATCCGAGAAAATATTATCTGTGGTTAAAGTGCAAATGAAGAAGGATAGCGACATAATAGTAAAAGGTACCTGAGGGAATTATAGATTATTCTTCAATATCTTGGATAATGAACAAGTCCCAGCTACTTTTTTGATTGAATTAGAATTGTATAATTAATAACAACTTTTCTTTTTCATTTTAACATGCACTTTATCTTGAACATGTTGAAGCAGAGATTACAATTCCACTCCAAATGACCCTTCCTCCCCTCCGACTCCAAAAGTCTTTCAACCCTCAGAAATAATGAACATCATCCACCATGATTACCTTTTGAAAAATCTCCTGACCACGATCTTATCACAGCACACATTCTGAAACACCTCCCTCGTAAAGCCATCCTACTCCTTACCAATATCTATAATGCTACCCTCCGATCCACCTACTTCCCCGACCCTTGGAAAATGTTTCCCAAACCCTCCAAGCCACTTGAAAATCCACCTTCCTTCCGTCCTATTTCACTAATGCCCATTATGGGCAAAATCCTAGAAAAGCTATTATTAAAACATCTCTATCCAATCCTTGACTCATATCATGTTATTCCTGACCACCAGTTTGGAATTAGAACATCCCATTCTACCATACAACAGTGACATCGAGTGGTTTATGTCATATCTTCCACAATGGAGCGTGGAATGTACTGCACAGGAGTCTTCCTCGATGTTGAACAAGCTTTTGATTGAGTCTGGCATCCAGGTCTGCTCTATAAACTTTGTCAATTCTTTCCCCCCTACATATTTTGTTTTAATCCATTCCTACCTCTTTGATAGAACCTTTAAAGTAAATCATAACCTAACCTGGTCATCTCTCTATTCTCAGTCCGTCAGCGTTCCTCAAGGTAGTATCATATGTCCCATTCTTTATACGGTTTATACAGCTGACATCCCAACCCACCCTAACACAGTCCTAACAACATACACTGATGACACATGTATTCTGTCTGTAAACAACAATCCTAATAATGCATCACAAACACTACAGACACACATAACATCCATTGAAGAATAGTGTCAAAACTGGAAAATCAAATTAAATCCTGACAAATCCCACCAGATCACCTTTACTCTCCGTCGTAAACCTATACCCTCCTGGCCTACAGTATCCTTTCTAAATACTCCACTAACGCCTGTTAAACAGATTCGATACTTATGACTCCATCTTGACAAGAGACTTACATGGAATCCACATACAAGACTGAAACGACAAGAAACTGCTCATAGATTTCGATTGCTACAACACCTTGACAAACGCTCTAAACTTCCCATTTACTACAACAAATTATTAAATACTATGATAATCAGACCAATTTGGACATACAGAATTGTGCTCTGGGGCTTTACTAAACCATCAAATTCCTCCCGCATCCAATTCTTACAATCCAAAATCCTTGATGCTCCTTATTACGTTACAAATAAACTCATCCACAAAGACCTTAACATCCCATTCATTCCAGATTTGGCCCAAAACAGATATGCACTTTTTCATTCCAAACTCCTAACCCATTAGTTCTTAATCTCTCATCCTTAACAATCCCTGATAATTCTCTGAGGCGTCTAAAAAGAAGATGGCCATGGAACCTTATAATTTAAATTAATGCATGAAGTACCTCCAATGGGTGGTTCCTTCCCAAGATTTTTAAGTATAAATGAAACATTCCACAGATTTACTTATTGTATTTATTATTTGTACATTTGTAAATTACATTAAATAAATAAATTTTAAAAAAACATACTCTTTAAATATGATTTTAATTAATTGACAAAATAAAAAACATAGACTATGAGGATATAAAGATTTTAAATATAAGATATTTTAAATGTATTAGTTTATTGTAATGTATATGTACTTGTGGATCTTAAGGATCTGTCAATAAGACAACTATATTGAGGCGACGTTCCGCAATTTTATTGTACTTAAGATGGATAACTATTAAAATTGAAACCTTACTCAATAAAAACATTACTTACATTTATCTATTACTGGATGTTCTACATTGCATGATGCAACTAACTTAAGATTTGTGCCAGGTGAAATGGAGGAAGGTAAATGTGGGTTTGTTTTGGTTTTTCCAAAACGTAACTGTTCTTTCTAACAGAGAGTCAGTCCGTTATTTCTGGTTTGTATTTACTTTTTTTATATTTAATTAATTATCTCTTATGAGTTTATGAGGTTGGATAACATGAATGTAAATTTAGTATATCTGATTTTTGGTTGATAGTCTGATTTTTATATATTAATCATTCTTTTAGTAGTTTTTTTCCCAAAGTATGATTTTAATTGGTGTATCAAATTTAAATCTATGTCCTGTTTTTATCAAGTAATGTTTTAATTGTGATAGTTATAAATCATAAATTATATTCTGTTTACTGTAGTTTTTTAATAATTAGTTGAAGAAATTCTTCATTTTAAAAAACATTTTTTTTATTGCAGGGCATGACTAAACAAACAATAAAGTTTCTCAATGTATGATTTTTGGTGTATAAAATTTAAATCTATGTCCTGTTTTTATCAAGTAATATTTTAATTGTAATAGTTATAAATGTTAAATTATATTCATAACATAGTAGTTTTTTTAATAATTACTTGGAGAAATTCTTTTTTCTAAAAAATTGTTCTTTGCATTGTAGGGCAAAGAACATTTATATATTTATTTTTAAAAATAAGTTTATTGTCAGTCTGGAAGACAAATTGACATGTATTATCAATTTTATAAGATTTAAATATGTCTGCTATCCTCATTTCTCAAACATAAGTATAAGTTTAATAAGAATTTTTTTTTTATAAAGTTGAACTCTTGTTAAAAAGATAAAGATCTCAATAAACATTGAATAAAATAATGACTTATTTCAAACCAAACAGAAAGAGATTAATTTTAAAAAGATATAAAATCAGGCGTGTTAAATCTTTGTCCCATGGGATATAATAATTTTTTTTTTTTCCCAAATCCAACAAAAGAATAAAAAAGTTTTGCTTTACAAAACATTTTTTTTTATTGTTTATGTGTTTTTCTATTACTCTAGAATAATAAGGAAATTCTATAAATAGCTACAAATGGCTTTTAGCTTTAGTACTTAACTATACTAGAAAGGAAACAGGTATGAGTAACTACAGAATTAAAATCTAATAATATAGCTTTACATTAACAATTCAGTAGTTGATATTGTGAATTTGTTAACAAAACATATAAAAAAATGCAAATTATTACACAATGGTTAGTAATTTTATTATATAATTATTTATTAATTATTTTATTATATCAGTAAACAACAAATAATAAAATTTCTGGAAGATTATTGTTTGACCGTGTGTATAGATGAATGGAATATGGTCCGGGTGCGGTAAAAAAAAACTCAAATAGTAAATGATTATACTATTTTTATTGAGCCAACGTTTTTTCTTATCTTTTTCTGTTTGGTTTACATTTTAACAATTTTTTAAACGTTGGCTCAATAAAAATAGTATAATCATTTACTATGTGAGTTTTTTTTTACCGAACCCGGACCATATTCCAATAAAATTTTTATAATAACATATCACCCAGTATTTACGGTTCCAATTGAAATCATGTTTTACTTTCCTGGGTACTTTCTATTTTTTGCTGTATAAGTATAATGGAAAGACATCTTAATTCTTAGAAAGAAACTAACTGGGTACAATATATGAGTAAATTCTATTCTTGTCTTTGGTCTATATATACCCTCGTTTTACAATAAATACCTATAGCAGAATTTAATGACAAGATAAACTGATTTAATTTTCGGATGGGCACTTATCTGTTTATTTTGTTTAGCTCCCTCTTGTCTTCATTGTATTCCAGTAACAGATAATGAGTATCCATGACTTACTACCACCATGCTTAGTGAAAACATTTTCTTAGAATATTTCCTTAAAGGGCCCATTTTTTAAGTATCCTCCAAGATTATCTATCTATTAGTGACTTGCAGCAAAGGCATTCAGTATCAACCTTTTCCTCTATCACTGAGTGTGGTTTTGATTCCAGGAGAGGGTGCACTCCTCATAAATCCTTGTTGAAATATTTATAAATCATCATTTTGGCAGGATTAATGGTCCAAAAAACACTATAAGTGAGCACATTTATGATTTAAATCACCTTAGTAGTCAGATAATAAAAGAGAGGTGTTGAGTCTAGATCATTATCTATACTGATATAGGTTAACTCTATGCTAAGTGGTATTTTTAGACTTACTATGATCAAGTTGATGGTGCATTCCCTATCAATTGTGATTTTCAAGAGAATGGTTTTGGTTTTTTTGGCAGTCACTCTCATCTTCAACATTTCACAACTTCTTGCCACTGGAATGGGGCATCACTCTACCTTTTTTTTTTTTGTCTTCAGCTCTGTAGTTAGAGGTCCACAGGACTGGTCAATGACAATGAAACTAGGTATTTATCTATCCTGTATGGAACTCGATTTGATAGATAAATAGATTTTTTACAAATATCATATTTACTTGATTTAATGCATACATAAATAGTATATAACAATGTAATTTTCTATTTACCAAGTATTAAATAGTTTATATGAAACAATGAACACAAAAAGAAAAAATAACTTAATGATATAATTTTTAATTTAAACGATTAGTTGATTGTTTCATTTATGATTATTGCATTAATTTATTATCGAATCTATTGGATATTTGTTATTATTATTATTATTGGAACGACAGACGGTGGAGATCTAAGGCCTGGAGCGATATACTAAAGAAATACATCACGCGTTTCCTGGCGTGGTTTTTGATTGGGTAGGTTCATCACTCCCAGGCATATTTTTTTGTGAGTGCCACCCATTGGCTAACGGGGCTCACGAATGCCCGGGGAAGGCTGTGAGTGACTTTTGTATAATTTTATATGCTTAGGTGGGGTCGGGGCTCGAACTCACAACCTTTGGATTGGTAGACAGGCGCGTTGCAGCGCTACTAAGATCGCTCCAAATCTATTGAATATATGAAAACTAAACATAATCGAAAGTACAGGACAAACTAAAATAAAAAATTGAATCAAATCTACCAAGTAAGTGGATAAAAGGGATAAGGTGATGTTCTAGATTTGTTAAAGTGTTGAAATAAATGGCATCTGGTCTGTTGCCTCTTCCACATTGGTGGTGCCTGATGTTTTTGTATGATTTATTTGTTGTTTTTGTTTATGAAACCTGTGAGAATGACCAAAATATATATATGAATAAATATAATAAAAAATTTTGAATAAATGCAATTTTGAATAACTAAATAATAACATTTATGACTAAACACAATTATTATTACATAAAGAAGTTGTATAATTTAGTATTACATAATAATTTATTGTTAAATAATAAATGTGTACATAATAATAATATTTATTTGATTAGAGAGTGTACCAGTAACAGACATTTTAAAATTGGTATTAAAATATTAAAGATTTTTGATGAGCTATAATCCTGTTAAGGGTCTCATTACTACCTGAGATTCAACTAATGGAGCCACCTTGAACTAGAATCAGAGAGGAATAATACCTAATACACAGCATACAGATCTTTCAGGTAATAGACAATATTAAAAAGAATGAGCGATAATTAGTTGTAATTACACTCCCTGTCAAAAGTATTGCAACATCCATAATTCTCGAGATTTTCTTGGTTTTGATCTTAATCCATACTTTGTTTATATTTATAGTAATATTATTTAATAATTGAATAAGAGACATTCGGGATTAGACAGATCATTGTTATTCACTGGAATTTCGGTTAATTCAATTCAAATTTCCTTTCAGTCCATGTTTATCTTTCGTTTGCCTCAAGTCTGTTCTCTCTTTTCTCTTTAGTCTAGTAATAACAATTAATTTTATTCACAATGAATCATTTAAGCCACGATGAATCGGTCAGAATGCACAAGGCAAATCATAGCGTTACATAGCTAATCGTCTTGGGATTACTATTCTTCTGTTTCAAGAACCATAAAAAGGTACAGGGGGGCTGGTAGTCATTCGTGGCGATCAATTTCAGGATTACTAATCCCATAGATGACAGCTTCATTAAAACGCAAGCACTTCGGAAGCGTAATTATACAGCTTCTTCCATTAACAACTTGATCGCTTGTGTTCGAGGGATATAAATCTCGGAGTCAACAGTCATTAGAAGACTGAGGGAGTCAAACATCCGCTCAAGAAGGCCAGCGAAAGATCCTCTTCTCACTGCAGAACAACTTGTAAAGAGATTGAGATTTGCAATCACAATATATTGCATCAATCTTGGACTGTGGAGGAATGAAAAAAAGTTGTATCCACTGATAAGATACTTCTGTATTGGAGGAGTGGGATAGTATACCCCAAGATTTGTTCAAAATCTATTTATGTATGCCAAGATGGTAGAAGCAGTCATTGAAGCCAGAGGGGACAATACTCCTTATTAAATGTAAATTAAGAATTTAAATTGTAATTTAAAACTTAAAATTGTAAAAAAGGAAAATTTTAAAGAGTGACTTTTCTAACTTTTTTGTTTACTGGAAAAAATATTGTAACTTATTTTAATAAAACCAGCTAAAAAATGTTTATTATAGACTTACGAACCTTTCTTTATTATGAAAAAAAAGACATTTTTGTGAAATTCAAATATTTCAAAGTATTGCGATACTTTTGACGGGGAGTTTAGTTGAATACATTTGTTTTTCATTAATTTTTATAATAGAATGAATAGATATAAAAATACATATACCAACATTTGTATAATATGGAAAATTTAGTTCAATCATTATATTTCATGCAAAAAAAATTAAAATATTGCCCAAAAAAGTAAAAAATGCAATTTTGTGAAAAATAAAATTAGTGTTATATGGATATATTTTTCATAATTCGAACTTTTTGTCGAGGTTTGGTGGAATTTGGCATATTATACTCATTTTATATCATTATTAATATAGTTTATATTAGAGCATATTGTCATGGCATCTGCCTGATACTATAATATTATAGTAACAGGCAGAGGGTAAGATACTGGTGTTGAAGATTGTCTGTAATTGGCATGGCTTTTTATAGAATATTTTACTGATTAAAAGTTGAGCATGGAGTGTTACACGGAGTGGCGAAACTATTTTTTAGCAAATGAGTTGAAAAGAAAAAAATCTAGAAAAGAAAAGAAAAAAGTTATTAATAAATTATATTCTATAGTTCTTTTTATAGCTAAGAGATTTTTTTTTTTTAAGTCGGTTATCGAACATTGATCTTAATTTGTATTCCTTATATTAAAATGAATTGAATTAGGTGCAGCTAGTTCTTCAAAGTTTCATTTTAATTTCGATTTTATTAGAGGATAGGGGGATGGATTAGAAGATTTAGTTGAACTGAAGAGAAGGTTATGAATCACTCCCAGACAAATGGTAGAAAAGTAATAGTGTTGAACGGAAAATTGTATCTTCCCTTCCTACAAACCACATCTGTCACTCACTCTCACCATTCCAATGTTGTTACATTTTTACTTCACTAAACCATTTAAGAGACATGATTTAAGGCATAAGGCCGATTTATTAGCGTGAAACATAAAAAACAGCTGAAAATTGGAAAAATTAATGAGGTATGTCAAGAATGTTGTATTCTCTGGAAGACTGTTGGGTTTACCAGTTTGGTCTCAAATTGAAGCAAAATAATCTAGATAAAAAATTTATAGGATGGAATTTGTCGGAAAACAGCTTTTTTATTATTAAAAATTTATATTAAAATCAGAAATTTCCGACACTGAGCCAGAGTGTCGTCGAAATTGTGAACGTGAATTTGACATTTCGGTACCAGGGATTAAAGGATTGAGGGAAGTAGCATATTTTATAGAATTGACAACTATATTGGTCTTCCTTAGGCAAGAAAACTAGCTGAAAGATATATATATACACTATAATTAGAAGGGCTTGATAAAGATATACACTCAGTACCGTCATCGCGCGATGAAAGATCGCATCCTCCACAATGTATGGCATATATAGACTATGAGATCGATAAATATCCCTGTTGTGACGCACTAATATCGCCAATATTGATAAATTCAAATGTGTCCATAAATGAGCATCACCAGGCGAAGCTGGGGACCAGCATAAAGGCTGGTGAACTTCAAGGGACGAATGGTTCTTCTCAGCGAAGTAAAGGTTTCCTATAGGGGTATTCATGACATTTAATTTAACATATTAAACTTATGTTAAATGGAGAAATATTTCCTTCTTTTACGATGTTAAAACGATATAACATGTAAGATGGTTGAGAGTCTGTTAAATGGAGAAAGACGTCACGCAACAGACCGGTTGAGTTTTTCACCATTTTATTTGTTGTTGTGTTAGGTTACTTGCTCGTATTTTGTATTAGTATTGTTTTGGATGTTTTTATAACTAATAAAGCAATGGACGACAATAATAATGATTTAATGGCATTTGTGAATTAGCTCATCCTGATTCTGTTCCTCACAAGTTAAAAGATCAACAAGACACTCAAAAGCCAAACTTTTACACAACTTCCACTTTTCACTCAATTTAGGCATGTCATAAAGGCATGTAATAATAAATTACGTTAGTCAAAACTTAGAAGTAAACAATAACATGATGTTTTGGAAGGAAAGGTTACAAAACAAGTTGCTCAAAAAAACTACAAGGGGCTCTTATGTATTTAACATTTAATATAGCTTTAAATAGGGCTATCCTATACTTATAAAATTTAACATGGTAAAACATTTTACATTTAACACATCATGAATACCTCTTATCTAAGGGCATTGGATTAGAATACAAAGTGGGAACCCATTGTCTCTGTGCCAGGAGCCTCCATCAGTGACCTAATCACCCGGCTGAAATATAATCGACTCAAAGTAACCATTGCAGTCTCGGGTTTAGAGCTTATTGGTTAGAGGCAAGGGACCAGCGATTAGGCTCGCAGAATATAATACTGCTCACTAGAGAGCAAGGAAAGTTGCCTCCAACTAGTTAAAGGGGAAAGTGGGCAGAATAATATGGCCTATCAGGAAAACAATGTGATAATAAGATAAAATTAAAAGAACTGTGAAGCTCGAGAAGGTGGCCTGGAAAACATGATGTAGAAATAAACTGCTTATCCACTGGGACGAGTATGTTATAGACAGAAATGAAGCCAAATAATTAAATGGTCAGGCATCAACACATATCCACTTTTATAAAAGAGTAAACCAGGTGATTGTCTTAGTTCTCTGATTATTTACTTCTTGTGGGTGTAAGATATGGAAAGTGAAAATGTTGGAGTTCAGGTAACTTCGACACTTACTGAGGCCATGATCAATGTTTGATGTAGTACTGAGCAGACCCTGGGCTTTTTAATCACCTTTAGTCGAATGGATTCAAAAATTACTGTTAAGAGCGATGAGGAAAAACCAATAGCGAACATTCATATTTATTTAAGGACGGTTATATGCAGAAATGGTACGTAATATAGACCACGAGATTCTAAATCGGGTGAAGAAAGGCAATGGACTATTATAGCTACCAGGAGAAAGAAATTAGTGAGGGAAAACTTAGGTTGTTTAAATATGTGTTCCTCCCAGTGGTCGTTTATGGATCGGAAACGCATTTAAATAGGACCACAACGGCTGAAATGAGATTCTTTGGAAGAATATTCGGTTAGAACAAGAGGAATTGCGTAAGGAAACGAGAAACGACAGGACTCGTAAGGATTCTGGGGAACATTCACAGACATCCTTGAAGAGCAACAACTAAAATGGATAGGGCACGTTTCTAAAGTAGAGGATACCCGAAAGGCCAGATAATTTTTGTAAGGCAAGAGGTACAAATGACAACCTGAAAGTAAGCCAAATTTTCGCGATTTACCAGTACCATAACCAATTTTAAGATTCAGTATTAAAAAAAATCGTGAAATCATCAATAACCATTTGTTAACTATTGCATCGATATTGGAGTATAGATTTAGTTTAGATATAGGTGAATAAAAAATAATTCATTCGTAAATTATGACTTGTGCTCTAACCATTAGGATTTGCAAAAAAATTATTTTTTTTATATATACTTAAGTTTTTATTTATTGTAAGCAACGCCTAAATTCACCTTCTCAGCTTCTTTTTTGAATCAAGTAAGATATAATGTCAATAAAAGGTTTTTAAACTTTTTTTTGGGAGGGAGCCTAATTGGGAAGAAGGTTGGAATTAGCATATCTATTATCATCTAATTCTACATAATAATTTCTATACATACACGATTAAAAGTGAAAAAACTTTCCAGAGTCGTAACATGCTAACTTAAATGAAGAGATGACAAATATACTAATTATCCAAATAGTCATTAATCCATACCCGATATATAAATCAAGAGTTATTTCTTTATCAAATATATCGAGACAGCACAACAACTTATCAGCTCCAGTATAACAAATCTTATTAATAAGACATACAGAAGATAGTTCATTCCAGCTGGAATGATTACAAGAGCTCTTCACTGACAAATGTATGCATAAATGCCCTTTACACATTAACTCATTTTCTGACCGAGTTGCTAAGGGATAGGTAATAAAACAATATGAGAATATTTCTGTTGTGTATTTTAAGAATTTCGAATACCATATACGTCAATTATATCAATGTTCTCATGTTTTATTTATTGATTTTTTCATCCTGTTGACATCAAATTTTATTGAGTTTCAAAGAGTAGTATTGAAATAATTATACAATAAACTATTAATCTCTTTTAATATAATAAAATATACTAATAATTTATAAATATATTGATATTGGTATTTGGTGAGGAGAACTATTCCGGCAAGTGGGCCATTCATTTTTGGAATAGCTGAAAAATAAATATCAACTGTCCCAGGTGGGAATCGAACTCACAACGTTCCGAACCAAGCGCTCTGGGACCTACGCCTTAACTCGTGACGGCCGTCACATCCCTATTTATAAATATAAAACTGAAGGTAAAAGGGTGATCAGGGGAATGTATGGCTCTATTTAAACCGTCAATTTTTTTTTGTAAGGGTCACAGGTTTGTCAATTTTCGGAGGAAACCATATTTTTCTGGAGATTAAATTAAACAAAAAAAACCCCGCAAACATACCTATTATAATCTTGGAGGAAGGAATATAATGGAAGGGGTAAGCTGGCAGAAAAAGTGAAGCCGAATAGGCGGGTCTTATAATGGACAAGAGGCGTGGCAAGCAATAAGGCCTTTTTTGCTTCCAAGGAGGGTAGGGTTAAACCAATCTTGCCTCCTCCTCCTTGTTCTAAATAAACAAAGAACAAAATGCATGCGCCATTTTTATGTTATGTGTGAGGATTACAAAACTTTTTTTTTTTTTAAGCAAGGCATAAGCATCCACCTCTAGAGGTACTTTTTTTTGCTCCATATATACTCCAAAACCGTTCAAACGATTGACGCTCAAATGTTTAGGCAATCCGTGTAAAGCAGAGGAGGATCACGGTCGTTAGCTCCCGATTGGTTATAGTCGCTCAGGAAGTGCAAAGCATTCTTACAACATTAGTCTATTTGCATAAATGGTTAACAAGAGGTGTTTACGATCTAACATTTCCTAACAATATTGTAGGATAACTGTTAATGTTTTAGAGAATAATATTCCCTAGAATATTTGAACCGAAGAAAGATGAAGTAACTAGAATTTAGGAATATAGCATGCAAAATAGCGAGTCATCCACGCTGGCAATATAATTGTGATATAATATTTAAGGTTGTAGTAACCTTAAACAAGTAAACATACTAATAAATAAACTAGATGTAATTACGATAAAGATAATAAATAATAAAAATGTAGTTATTAGTTTTTCATGTATTGGCATTTTATATTTTCATTTACAGCCTTTAACTCGAATTTGGATGAATGTGAATCAGGTATCGATACTTTAGTTGTATCACAAGCAACTTGGAATCTCCAAGTTACCAATATGCCTCCGATATCACCTATAAGTTTAGGAGTGTAAACTGTGTGTAATTAATTAGGTCAAGTTTATACACATTACTGCTATTGTTCTGTTGAAAAAATAAATTATGAAAGATGTGCGATGAATGAATAAATTATTCATTGTACGATTACATGAATTGTTGGAACAACAAATTCAGTTGATTCTCATAACGGCCACTGGCATCTCTGCCATTTAAGGAGACCATGAAATATAATAAAATATTTTTCTCAGTATTTTGAGTTTACATTTCTTAAAAACATTCAAGGGATGTTATTGAGTAAATTAAGCCATCGAATTAAAAAATCCGTTGTGTAGTTCACACAAAGTGCGCCGCTCTTACAATGAGAAGCTTATGTGACACCCCTAAACACATTAGGGGTATTCATGGTCTTTAGTTTAACATGTTAAGGCGTGTTAAATGGAAAAACTTATGTTAAATGGAGAAATATATCCTTCTTTTACCGATTTAAAACGATATAACATGTTACATGGCTGAGAGTTTTTTAGTAGGTCCGTTAAGTGGATAATGTCGTCCCGAAACAGACTTTTTTTTTCCGAACCCTCTAAAACAGAAATAAAAGTGAATTAGTAAGTGCATTACTGTGAAAAAGAAAAATTAATTCGTGTTGTGTCTTGCCTTTTACTACCTTTTGTATTTTAAGGTTACCTGTTATGTTTAATATCACATATCGCACTAGTATTTCTAAAGTGACATAAGCCTAAAACTTACATTTCTGGAAATGTGACACTCTTGCCTATGGAAGGGGAATAGCATTAAGGCAGCAAGAGTGACACAAGTGCCCTCTGGCGGACAAGCTCTGAAGCTAGGTTGATACAGTTTTGATGATTCATAAAAATATATTTACCAATTTCTTTCATAGTCATAAATCAAAAACACCGATTTTTGAGTTGTGTCACTTTAGAAATACTAGTGCGATATGAGCTATCCATTCAAAGAGCTATTTTGAGTCCGGAGGTGAGTACGAAACAGACTATCTGAGCTTGTCACCGTTTTATTTGTTATGGTAAGTTACTGAGTCGTAGTTTGTGTTTTGTTTTGTTTTTTCTTTTGCCTTGTGTTTTGGACTTTAAAATAAATATATAATCAGAAGCTAAACTTTTACACTTCTACTTTTCACTTATTTTAGGCATGTTGTAATAGATTACTTTAATCAAAACTTAGAAGTAAACAATAACAAGAAGTTTTGGAAGGAAAGTTTACGAAACAAGTTGCTCAGAAAATCTGCTAGGAGCTCTTATGCTTTTATCATTTAACATGTCTTTAAATAGGGCTGCTCTCAATGCTATACTTATAACATTTAACATGGTAAAACATTTTACATTTCTATTAGCTGCTTTTTGGCTTGGCCATAGTCAGGAAATAAAGGTCTCCTCTAGGGCAATTGCACATTAAAATATCATCTCAAGAATATAAAAATAGTGGAGGATTCCATTTGGCTGTGCTTAGAGGACGATGGGAGCATATTTTATTTGAACCTCAAACCGTTACTTTTTACTCATCACAATAATTAAAAATGAAGATATTAATTGCATATCTTACCCATGAGACCTAACGGGCTTCGTTAGAAGTTACAAATTCGTATTACATGGTACTTCTAGACTAGTAAGGGATATTTAACAGAAGATCCAAATGGATCGAGCCGAGGAATGTTTTCACATCCCTTTAATTTAATGATAATAATATAGCCTAAAATAAGAATAAAAAATTATTAAATTATTTTTTTTAGATTCCCATGTTTGTTTTAAACTTGACACCTTCATCCATTTATGTCTTAATTGTTAACTACTTTCTACTGGGGCTATCAAAAATTTATATAAATACACACCAAATTAAAAAAAATATTGGCTACCTATTAACATTAAGACAAAAAAAGATTTTTATATAATCTTTTCACTTTCTTGATAAAATTATTATGACAGCAAGGTCTAATAAAGTTAAATTGATTATAATTAAAAGTTTAATATTAATGAAATGGTGACAAAATACGGTAATTTTTACTGAAACTAGTGACCTGGGCAGAATAGCCTGCAGAAAACTTTTTAAAATAATTTATGTGAGTGTAAATTGTTTTTAAGATTGTTCTTGAGGATGGCCAAATTGGCTGAAACGTTGGACTTATGAGAAAATAAAGAATGTTTAGAAAATAAAGAATCCCTTTAATTTGGATAGAATTGATTTTATTTTAACAAGATTTTTAAAATTTATCAAATAAAATGAGGTGTTTTTTTGGGCTTGCAAAGAGCACCGGAAACATCTAGTAGAAATACTATGAAATGAATAACTTTGATAATAATAGAAAAAAATATTGCCATTTGTTCTAAATTAAGGTAAAATACGTATGTAGACTTTCAAATATAAGATTTCCAGAACAGAACCTAAACAAGATAACTGAAAACTTTAGAGAACAGTGATAAAACAAAATTAAACATCAGTAGTTACAAGAAAAAAGAAAAGAAGAAACGAAAAACTAAGTAAAGATACTCAGTATTAACAATTTAAGAACCAAAAAGTCAATCTATATAAACGAGTGGTAATATCCACGAATATTTCTTTTGGCTTATAATTAAAAAAATCAATTAATAAAAATAGATCACGTCTAAAAATGAAAACTAAGAAAAGTAAATTATACAATCATTACAACACAACTAACAATTAATAAATCAAATAAATATTATTAAAAAGAAATAAATATGCATTTTTTAGGACAAAAAGAATAAATTTTACGAGACACCTACACCATAAGCAAAGATATAATAATAAAGTTAATAAATAAAATACGCGATAATATGTAAAAATAATACAAAATGTAATATACCTGCACATATTTCATTGCACGAAAAAAAAAACACGAAAAATTACTATGAATGTAAAAATCAATTAATCCATGAATGTAAATCTATTAATATTTAATTTCAAATTGTTATAAAATTAAAAAAACATGTGTTCTTATTGAAATAATTTCAAATATGAATTACAATTAAAAACAGAGATTGTTGCCAAAAAATTGTTGATGTAATATTTTTTCCATTTTTATTAAATCAATTATTTAGATTTACATCGAGCAATGCAATGCAATCTAAGTAATACAATTATCATATCCAATTTTCAAGTTATGAGTCGTACAAATAAAAGAGAATTGAGTGTTGACCACATTAGAAACCATCTGCATTAGAAACCAGGTCAGACCGATAAAAATCAATATCAATAAATTATTCGTATAAACGTTAAAACCATAAACTTGAGCATTGACATTACTTTAGTACCAATATTGCTTAAGATAAATGAATTTAAACATATGAGGATTATTCTATTATATAAAAAAAGTCAATAAATCCTTCTTTGAACACTTATTATGGGATAAATAAATTGTTGTAAATTTAAACATTGATTTGTATAGACTATCCGTTCAGGAAAATTTAACTTTTGAAAAAGAATTTGATTGAGTTTCTGGCATAATTTCCTAGAGTAACTAAGGGCTCCTACATATTCATACTCATCTACTCAAGCATTTTTTTCGCCAGATTCGAGGTAAATCACATTAGAAATAATAATGACTAAATATTTATTACATACCTAAATAATACAAAAAATTATAATTTGGTTTATACTAATAAAAACTCTTTAGTTTAGTCGAATAAGGACCTTCGTAAGGGATGGACCAGCGGGGCAGTCTAATTGGACGCGGCGTTCGCGGGTGGGCCATGGCTTCCAGACAAAATTAAAGTCATTATATATTATTTTTTTAAGAATTAAAATTACTATAAGCCAGCTAGAAATTCGAAATTTACCAAATATTGGTAAAAGTACAAAGGAATAAAACTCCCAAATATGAGAATATAGGTAATAGCCGACTTGGAGGATGCGATAGATAATGGTACAATCTTGCATTCCAGACGTTTACAACTAACATAAAGGCCCTGTCCTGATTGTAATTATAGAATACATGGTTTAAATCTTTACTGATAAGTTTAAAGGATTTAAGTGAATATTCTTGATTTTTCAGGAGACGAAAAAAGAAGTTCGAAAAATTCTGTATAAACACTGATCCGTTCAATACAGTTTTAATTAGGATATTATCATAATATAATTTTTTTTAAATAGTCTAGACACATTATAAAGCAACAGGTGAAACAAATCTAAAAAATAAATATGAGAATTGATAACTTATAGTATGGTGCAGTAAGTGAATTATTATAGCGCAATAGATAATACAGAGCGGTATGAAGAATGGTAGACAGAAACTTAAAGAAACTGGAAGAGTAGAACCTCCATACGACGATTACGAACGGACAGAGCATCAGACAGAGTTATTAACATTATTATTATAATTATTATATTTTTATTTACTCTCAACAAACATTAATATTTTTTTTGGACTTTGCGAATAGCTTAAGTAATGTTTTTAAAATTAATATTTTTTTCAAATTCAAAACTTGCGACCACTTACTGTCCAACATCCCAAGGCCTTGCCTTGGAGATAGTTACGCCTACGATAGAAATCTAATTTAGCAAAAACATTTTTGAGAAGTGGACAATTTTAATTATGAATCATTTAATATTATTAACATAATGTTAATAAGATATGACACTATAAAACGAAAATGAGAAATTTTGCTTGTTTCTATAGAATTCATGTACATTTTTTAAAAAGTGAAGAAATACTCCTCTACTTTTTTGGTTTCTCTAAAGAAATTAAGAATTACGCCAAACCGTAAATATGGTATTTAGTAGTATGTAATCGTACTTACTTCCTATCCCAACTCTAACTTGTGACCATTTAAAAACGAATCCGTGAAATAAATAGGCCTTTGATTTAAGTTATGTTGATCGATACATTGTCGTTAAATGTATTGTAATAACAAAAAAAATTAACAATCAAATTTGTAAAAAAGATCAACAAATCATGCAAAAGATATCTCGTTTCAACAATAGTTTTGTGTAAGATACCCCTTTTTTCTGGCCTCAAAAATTCTTGAGATGTCTTTATTATAAAGCATTAATTTTTATTTTATTTTTAACTGGTTTATAGTTTTTTTCCTTGGACTTACGGGAATCACATCTAACACGATTATGTGTATAAAAACAGATTTATTTTGAATTCCAGCCAAATGGTTTTGTTAAACCTTGAGCATTTATAATACGTTACACTGTGGATGTCCTATTTTAATTGTAACGTTTTAGGTAATATTTTTATTCATAATAGTATGATCTGAATGTTTCTCTTGCCTTAATGCTCATTCATTATAACATCAATAACGGCTCTCGAATTGGGCTGAAATGGAGATGGTAAAACAGAAACATCAACAGCTGGTGTAACCCGTAGGGTCACTAACCCTCATCATGTAAAACCAGATGTTCAGAAATTGGATGTAATTCATAACAGAGTTTTTTTTTTTTTTTTTGACTTTATTTAGTTTATTCACAACTGTAAAAGTATTTTTACAACCAGGCGAATGAGATGAAGAGAGAGAGAGAAAAAAAACTAAAAAAAAAAAGTCATGAAGGCATGAAGGTTAAGGTCATTCAATGATGTCCATTAAAATTGAAATTATAACAGAAAGTAATTTTTTTTTTTATCATTTTAAAAAAATCAAATATTTTAAACCATGAATAC
>NW_027104790.1:110045-130002 GCF_000696795.3 Halyomorpha halys
ATAAATATTTATAAAATTTAAAAAAAATTAGTACAGAAAACATAATTTTTAGAGAGACAAAAAAGTGTACCAACACTTTTAATTAGGTACATTATATTGAATCTATTTGACTGGATGCCACTAGTAATTTAGGCTCTATGACAGCCTATAATTTTCTTAGCATTAAGGAAACAAGATTTTGCGTTACTTCTTGACTAATTTTATGCCATTAGACAGAAAAAGTTTCTTTTAGCATATTTAAAAAAAATTTCCAATTTTTAGGTTCAATAGATTCCATTCGTGCTCTAGAGACAGTGATGGCGTTTTAAGTTGCCTCGGCACATTGTACAGCTTCCACTCAAGCGTGTGCTTGTTGGAAGATAATTTTTATTGGGATTGTTGGCATTACTTTTTAAATTATGCCGTCAACATTCAAAAATGTCAACATGTTTTTCGGAAATCATAATGACCAAGTTTCTTGCACTAATTCATCACATGCAACCCCAAACTTGGACACTTCCATATCTATGTTTCAAAATGGGACTCACATGTCGAGGATGAAACTAGGTATTACGTTCTTTTGGCCATCAGAGCCTGAGATATCAAATTTTCTTTCATCTGGAAAGATAACATTTTTCCAGAAGTCATAGTCTTCTTTTAGCAAATAACAAATGATTTGGCAAATTCGAAGCGTTTTTGCGGCTCGTCTTGGTAATCGTAAAGGGATTTTTCCTTAGAACCTCTCCATAATAATTATATTTGTAAATAATATTTCTTACCTAGTAAACTTAAGTGGCATTAGACCTCTTCTGCTATCCTTGCGGTTGATGTAGTGGGATCTCGCTCTGCTATCTGGTATATGTTCCTTTGTTCCCTTATACTAGATTTTGATGGCCGTCGTGAACAAGGTTAGTATAGAATGGAACCAGGCTACCTGAACTTTTTAGCAATATTTCGAACAGTACTGAAACTTATTTCTAATACATTCGCTATTTTTCGGTAACTAATCCCTTTAAAATATAATTTAACTAACAATTTTTTTTAAATAAACATCACAATCACTTATTTAAATCTTGGTTTTATTGGAAATATAGATAATTTATCTATAAATAAAAATAGATAATAATATAGATGATCTGCAAAAGTAAACATATTTTTATTGTCATCTTTGTTAATCCTTATTTCTCACCAATTAAAAGCAAATAATAATGGTAAACATTGAAAACTGTGTCATTAATTTTTTGATCCTGAAAATTTATTTTTCGTACGATTACCTCAAAGTCATCTTTGAATTCCAATTATTAACTTCTTATAAAATCTAGTTTTCGAGGGCCACTTGAATAATAAGTAGATATAAGTTGTGCCATGTATACAAGTTTTACCAAATACGTTGTAAATATAAGTTGAGGAAAATGTATTAATCTTATTGATGTTTATAGAAAAAGGGAAGTGTGCCTATACTTTCTTGACTCACTGTATGTGTTTGGATTAACTTTAGGCCGCTTTTCTTTTCCTGAACAACTCTTGTCCCATTAATAATAAAATCGTTAGAGCCGTTTAGGAAATAGTGTGAAAAATCGATTCAATAAAGTAGCACTTCCTATGAAGCAATTTTGGCTAAAAAGTTGCTGTAACATTTCAGGTTAACTCACCTTAAATATATAATTTCAGTTTGGTACGATTTTTCGTTTTTGAACTCGAATTCGAAATTTTGCACGATCGCAATACTTTTACTATACCCTTGCTATATATTTCATAAGTAAGTGAAATTGAAATGAAATTATACAAACTGATTGTTTTAGAACTTAAATATCAATCAGAACTATAATAATACGTTCATAATCATAGAATAAAAATATTAAGTAATAACAATGTTATGTAATTATTCTATGATTTAGTATTTTAAAATAAATAATAAGCAATATATATAATGAGAAGGCCCTTAGTCAGAAAGGGGTTAGTGGGCCAAAATCCCATGGGGTTAGAAGATAGAGCTCGATACGGGTTGATAAGAAAAACTATACTGCTAAACAATACATATACAAATGTATGGAAAAAGAAAAATTTCATTTCAATCTTTAATCAACTAATATAATGTGCCTTTATAATATTCTGGCCTAATCTATAATTTATTTACGGTTTAATGAGAAGAACAGAGAAACCACTGAATATAGGTTAGCTAGAAATCTAGATCAACTGGATTAATTAATCAACTAATTAAGTAGAGAAGGCCAGTAGAATGTCGTGAATAATTGTTTTATTTATAGTTTACTGTAATAATTATTCTTTAAATCATTATTATATAATTTTGTAAAAAAAGCGTTTATTTTGTGTATAACTAGCTGGTCCATCAATGCTTCGCTGTTGTTATATTTAGGGATGTATATAGATTTAATGATCAAAATTGATAGTTTGATATAAATTACTGTATTTAGTTAAAATTAAACTTATAGGTATACTTTATTATTATGATTTGGTAACATAAACTAAACCAATACATGCGATGATACTCGTTATAACCATCTCAAGAAGCCCTTTAGGGTATCATTAATATTTTTTTCTTAATTTTCGTAAAGAGATGAATCTGCTGTATTAGTACTATATAAGTATATAAGTACTATATCGAAACAACTCAGGCCGATTAACATATAATAGTGTGGTAAAATATTTTTTAGTTTGTAATACCTTGAGAAACTCTAAAAGACGAATTTTCGAAAAATAATTTTTTAAACTCAACATTTTAGCCCTACATCGACCTTTGACTTCCTTTAAAAAGTAGAAATAACTTCAACAATACTCAATCAATCTACACTAAAATTGTCAGAGGTTTAGAGCTCTATGAACTGTACCAAAGGGCCTAAACCGAGTGGGACGGATCGGTTGGTGTACAATAACTACACTTTCTGAGCTACAAAGCAAAAACGTTTAATTTTGTGTATAATTTTTTTCTACCTGAGAATTCGGAGATTTTAGTAGCTTTGAACCTTCCCAATGCGACAGGGGACATTTTGAAAAAAAAACACGTAAATCGGTCCATAATTCAAAAGTTTATTGTTGACAAAGATTCAACCATTCAGTAGTGGTAAGTTTCATTATATATTACTTTAATCCACATATTAATATTACTGATAAACATAGGCCTGGGTTAATAACGTTCAGCATTGGATTAACATTAAATGATTATGAATTTCAATCATTTAAAATATATATTCCAATTTTTATTATCCTTTTTTTTATTTTACTGTATTTTTTATCTTCTCCATCCTTTTAGTGGTTTTAATTTTTTGGTTCATGGTTTAGATCGTCCGTAGTGTAAAATAAGGATTGTGATACATTCCAAGATATTGTTGTCTTAATTGCAGCATTTTCTCTCTTCTCCTATTCCCATTCGTTTTCCAAGAAACTAATCCAAGAAAACGTTAAGACGCAGATAAATGTAAAAACAGGTACCTTTCCATTCAATAGAATTTTCTAAATGGTATGAAAAATAATTTATAATTTTTTCAGACATTATCAGACAGGATTTAAAAATAAACGAACAATATTAAAAAAAATATAACCAATTTATGTAAGTAAGGACATAGACAATATTTTTTAAAAGTTATATTTTGGGATTGCCAGAACAGTTCTTAGTCGGTTACACTCTTTTAATACACTTTCTACAATTTTCAAAAGAAAAAAATATTTATACATAAATTATAATTTAAAGATTTAAATTCTTAATCTTGAAAGAAGCACCGCGGTAAAATACAACTTAAGAAAAAAAAAAATGTAAAAATAGTCGTTTTTGAAAACCTTTCATGAACAATCAAACAAAATAATACTATTTGTCTAACTTCTAACTAAAACTCACAAAGGATTGGTGTTCATATTTAATAAATTAGTGATAAAAAAAATGACTAATTATTGAACTTTTTTTCCTTAAGTAGAGGAAGTAAGAAATAACATATGTTGATTGAAATATATAGATATATTGTAAGTAGGAAAGCTTAAAAAGATTAACAAGCGATACTAAATTTAAAAATTTTAGTAATATAAAATCAAATATAAGAACTTCTATAAATCTTTAAGTTCAGACATTGTTGAGTTATATAATCATATAACAATTAATATTAATCTAAAGTAAAAAAGATATCAAGATATCTTCTTAAATGGCGACGTAGTTAAATGGTTAAAAAAAAAAAAAGGGTAAACAAACATTTGAAATGTTCAGGACTAATAAATGCGCAAAAATAAATCAACAAAATATTCCACAATGGAAGATGGGGGCGTGTCAATCCCCCTCCAAGTTCATTAAATGCTAATATTCCTTGCAACGCAGTTCATGGAGGGTGCATTGCGATTTGCTTAAATATTCCTACAAATGTTACGTTAATTTTCTTATATAGATTTTCAATTCAATTATTATTTCCTATGATTTTGAGTTAAACTTCCAGAAAATTTCACATGTTCCTACATTTATATACTTAATTTTCTCAAAACGAAATTATCTTTTTGAAATAGATTACTCTGAAACTTTTATGCTTGAAAACAAATTTCAATGAATTTCAAATAGTATATCTATTTAACGATTTAATAGATGGCGCGTTATGACGGTGACGTTTCAATAGAGAAAAAAATAAATCATATGTAAAATTGAATTAATCAAAAATGTAATACGTAATTCACAACATTATACTAAAGATTGTAACAAAAAATTATTAATAAAGTAAATGAATATTTTTGTTTTTCAATTTTCACGCTAGTTACAAAGCACAACATCGGCATATTAATGCGTGAATATGTTATATATATAAATAATAATAATTATTATTATTATTCATTAGACAAGAGAGGAATTGTCTGAAATAAGCGCAACCAGCTGGTACACGACCGAGGATTATGGATCCGGCTCTATAAGCAAGCTACTCCGCATTAGAAGAGAAAGGATTAAGAAGATATACTGTTTTTTTTACCGTCTATGTAAATATCTTTTCGAACTAATTCATTTAGAAGGAATCAAATTCGATATATATTTTGACATTTTTTACATATAACAAAACAATTTGAAGTACGGAAAATTATTCTCATTTCGACTGACTAAATTTAAATGAATCCCTGGAGAGAGAAAACAAAAATAGTATCGAACAGAAAACAGATCTAAAACATCGTGATTTCATAATTCGTTTGACTAACTACGTGTTAGTCATTGAAACTAAATAATTAGTTGATTTAAACTTATTCGGACTAGCTTCTCTACGGTTCATCCGACGTTGAAAATTTTATTTTAACTACAGAAGTTTTTGAACAGACAGATGTTAAACACTATATATTTGAATATCGTAATTCGTTTCCATATTTTAGATCTAAGTAAGTTGTATACGTTGTATATATGTGTATGTGTATATATATATCACAATTATATTTTAAGTTTTCAACCAGGAATATTGGGTATTAAATGAATTTTGGTCATAACCGGAAAACACTACTGTAAGCAACTGTCAGTCCCAGCACCAAGTAATCTGCACTTTAATTTCCACTTAAGATTTCAGAAGTGGGAGTTAACGACCCTGTGATAGTAATATAATGAACTGTACCTCATTGGAACCCATAACATTACTCCTACATCAGAAAGGAATCCTTCCTCAACTACATCTATTTCATACTGATGGAGGTAATCATTGGCCCCCAAGTGAAAATTTTCTGTGAATTACAGCGACGAAATTACGAACTTGGCCGCTAGAGTGTGTTGCTTTAAGCGATCTCAAGACTACCTTAACATTGACAGACATCGTGATGTTTAATTATTATCGTTTGTTTCTTTTTAATTATTATTCCTTATAAAGTTTCTTTTCATCTCTATAAATTAAAAATTGGTTTTACATTTTTTGGAGAATATTTCATTGCCTTATGATTCTTCTAGGGGTGTTCAAGCAAATTACCTCTTTTTCTTTTAATAGACAGTTGAATAGCTAACATAAAGCAGAAAAAGTTCTACTACGCGCGTTCATGCCAACAACATCTACTTTTTAACAATAAGGGAATTAAATATATAAAAACACTTGGTATATTTAGGAGTATTAAGTATGTTCGATAATATACGCAGAATGTTCAGAAAAAAAATAATGTGTGAAAACATCATATTGTAAATAAAATCGAAACTAATATGTATGTTAATATATTAAAGATTAATTTGTGTTTTAAAGGTATAATCTTAAAATATAGGTGGTAATTCGTATCAGCATTGTGACTAAAGTTGTGTTCATAAAACGTGATATTATTTATCTGCATGTTACTTAAATCTGTCAGCTTAATTTTATTAACATGAGATATAAGACAAATGCTATTTTATTTCGTTTATTTGTTAAAAATGTCAATCCATGTCATTTCGCTGTTGACCAGTGTACATTGTAAATATCAAAATGTAATAGCATTTTGCTGATAACAAATTCGCTCGTAAATTGTTGGTGTAAATGTCCCTCATTACCTATATTACATCCAACCGGTTTAACTATTTTCGTCATATTCTCCCCTAAAATAATAAATTTTTACTCTGTATCAAAAGCAATTAGAGAAGGGGAGGGTGTGAAAACACTTATTGGGGACGTGAACCACCAAAGTAACGATATTGTAACGTAGTCCTTTTAAAACTATACTTTAAATAAAGTATCGTTGCTCTATAATATTGGATAAAAAGTATCAATACTCCGAGAGTATCGAATAGAAATTATAAGTAGTTCCGAAACATGTTTGAAAAATTTATGAGAAAAAACTGGTCAACCAAATTCTAAAAGTATCGATACCCCGATACCGATACACTACACCACCCCATGAACTGTTTCAAAGGGCCGGATCGATTGGTGTACAATAACTAGGAAAAAAGAAATTTCTGAGTTACAAACCAAAAAACGTTTAATTTTGTTCATAACTTTTTTCTACCTGAAAATTCGTGGATTTTAGTAGTTTTAAACCTTCCCATGGGGACAGGGGACATTTTGAAAAAAAAAACATGTAAATCGGTCCAATAATTCAAAAGTTTATTGTTGACAAAGATTCGGCCATTCCCTTTTATATATAGAGAGATTTTTATATATTATTATAACACAGTGGTAAGTTTCATTATATATTACTTTAACCCACATATTAATGTTACACATAAAAACATAGGCCTGGGTTAATAGCGTTCAACATTGGATTAACAATATTAAATTAATGTGAATTTTAATCATTTAAAATATATATTCCAATATTTATGAGGATATTATTGATAAGGGGGGGGGAAGGTGAGTAAACGCTTAATTAGGAACGTGAACCACTAAAGTATTGTACTGTTACGTAGTCCTTTTGAAACTATACTTTAAATAAAGTATCGATGCTCCAATATTATATTGGATAAAAAGTACCAATACTCCGAGAGTATCAAATAGAAATTATAGGCACTTCCGATACATGCTTAAAAAATTTATGAGAAAACACTGGTCAACCAAATTCAAAAAGTATTGATACCCCGATACCGATACACTACACTCCTCGACGACTAAATAAAAAGGGTCATAGCCCGAATAAAATCAGTACCGTATCGAATGGAGAGTATCGACACTGGTATCTCAAGTATCGATATCACCGAAGTATCGAATGAAAAGTATCCATTAAAGTGACACTACTAAGTATTGCAAGATTAGAAACATCCTTACACTTTATATCCGTCTTCTAAAGCTCTTATCATTGGTTCCCAAAGTAGGTGCCGTGGCACCCTTGGGTGCCCCGAGCGTATGCCACCTTCTTAAAATATTAAAAAAAAAAAAAAAAGGTAAAATTAAATTAGGAAATTTACAGAGTATTCTAGCATTTACTTTCTCTGTTTTTTCTTCTTTTGCTACACATTCAACTGCTTTAAGGATAATTATGGTTACATTTGTATATTTCCTTTTTGTTCAACAAAGTTGCCCTAAAATATTTTTAGCCCAAAAAGGGTACAACGACAAAACAATTGAGAACCGCTATACTAGAACACGGTTTGGATGGAGAAGGGATTGGGGATGTTTGTTGTATATTCTTTCCCTCTGTTTCATTTGGGTGCATTTAACGTCCCTTTTTGGATCAGAAGAGCTAAAATATCATATCAAAACTTGTTTTTTAGACTTACATACCATAAAATTGCAGATGAATTTCGGTAAAAATTAAGTTATTTTTTCGTCGTTTAAATGTTTTCTGCTCTTTTAAAGTCCCCTCAAATTGAGCTAGAAGGTAGGAAATTTGTACGTAAATTGAGTCAGTGTGAGAAAAGTGCCGTTTGGAAATTTTAATTACTTTACAACCTCGCTATAATTTCGAACACCTCCACAAACAACCTCTTAAAGTTGAGTTAGAGGGTTAAAAAATTATTTGTAAATTGAGTTTGAGTTTAAGAAGTACCATTTGGTGTTTATACTTTTTCTCCCCCCCCCCCAATTACTTTTCGCGAGTTTGTCTACCTCTGCTGGTTGTAGAAACGGTGGGGAAAAGGGGCATCTACACGGGGCCCCGAGGTTCTAAGAGCCTTCAATTTTTATTTTATTTTTTCTAGAAATATTTACTGCACGTTTTGATTAAAATTATCAGCCAAAAGAAAAAATAAATCTACATAATATAAGTTAAATGCATTGAGGAGTTACTAGAACGAAGAAACAAACCCTAACTTCCCCGAACTCATGAATCAACATCCTGTTATTACGTTTTCGAATTATTTCCTTAGCACACTCCTTTTTACTTCTTCCTCTAATAAATCGTTCTGTATTCTGACTAGTTCGAACTGAGCATTCAAAGAGGAACCAAATCCTTCCGAAATTCACAAAAGATAATCTTCTAAAATATGTGGGGGATAGAAAACATTCCACAATTGAAATATGATGAAACATTATTTTGCATGGCCTCAGTAAACATCATCGAAAGGGATAAGTCTCGGCAATATAAGAAACATAGAGGAAAGGTTTTTGAATCGTGTTTGAAATAAAAACCAACAAACCTTTTTGATATGTTTGCCTTTATTTCGAAGAACATCTCTTTTGATTTTTAGAAAATATTTCTTTAGAGGATTAAATAAAATTTTTTAGTTTAAATTTATATCTGTGAAATGTTTCTCTATGATCAACTGCTAAGCTATTACTACTACTACTAACGTAGCTCTACAATCCGGTGTCGAATCCTGGCCTCCTCCAGCAGCTTCCACCAATTGTCTCGGTCCCTTGCAGCCACCATCCAATTCTGAAGCCCAAGTATATTTGTTGCCTCAGTACCATATTTGTCGCAACACCATCAGCCCATCGCAGCTTTGGTCTTCCTCTTCCCCTGGTACCATGGAGTCTCTCCATCAGTAATTGTCTTAGTGGATCCTCACTGCCCATCCTAACGACGTGCCCTGCCCATCTCAATCTTCCAATTTCCCTCACTCGAACTATATTGGACTCCTTAAACAAAGTGTACAGCTCCTGGTTTTCCCTCCTTTTCCACTCTCCACTGATGAGAACACCACCATGTCCACCTCCACCGTCTGAGGATTCTACTTTCAAAGACCAGGAGTTCCTGTTCACAAGCCCGAGAGGTAGTCCAAGTCTCACAACCATACAACAAAACTGGGCGCACTATAGTCTTATAAGGACAAAGCTTCGATTTTCTGGAAAGAGTTCGACTCCGGAACTGCCTTATCATAGAAAAATAGCACCAATTTGCTGCTATGATCCTATGCTGAATCTCTTGTTCAGGTGCGTTGTGTTGGGTAACCAATGAGCCAAGATATAGAAAAACATGTCTTCTCGAATTGGTGTTCCCCGAAGGTTACCTCCTATCCAGGCTTAGGCACCTCTCCCGTAACCATATATTTTGTTTTTTCTGCATTGACTTCCAAGCCACGTTTTCTTGCAGGGCCCACCAGAGCAAGGAAAGCGTCCGATACAGCCTGGAAAGAACGTCCTATGATATCTATATCATCCGCGTACGCAAGGAGCTGTACAGATCAATCAATTTGCCATTGGTCTGTATCTCAGCATCTCTAGTGAGCGTGCAGTGACCTTCTCGAGTGCAAGATCAAAGACAAGGCAGGCTAAGGCGTCTCCCTGGCGTAATCCCTTTATTGAGGGGAATTCCTCCAATCGCTCTCCACCGATATGAACCATGCAGCTTACGTTGTTCATTGTAAGCCTCACGAGGCTTATGAGTTCGCTAGGGATGTAAAAATGTTTTAGACCATCATACAATTCTTCCCTATTCACGCTATCATAAGCTACTCTAAAATCAATGAAGAGGTGGTGAGTTTTAATCTTAAACTTCCTTCCTCGCTCGAGAATCCTGAGGAAGAATATCTGGTCGGTCGTGGACTTTCCTCTTCTGAATCCACACTGGTAACGGCCGAGCGCCCTCTTCGCATAGGGCAGCAACGCTCGAAGAGGATGTTTGACAGGAAAACAAACTTTGTATCCGGCAGACAGGAGGGAGATCCCTCTGTAATTGGAGCACTTTAGTCGATCACCCTTCTTAAATATAGGACAGATGAGTGACTTGGTCCTTGGGTCCGGTTGAACTTCATCTGTCCAGACGGTGATAAGGAAAACCTGCATATCCCTCACCAGTTCGTCCCCACCGTAATTTATGAGTTCTGCGGGAAATCCATCAGCACCCAGAGCCTTGTTACATTTCAATCAGTTGATGGATTCGAGGATCTCATCTTCGAAAGGTGGCTCTTCGTCTGTTTCATTCTTCCTGTGTCCCTGAACTCTGAAGCCATCACACTGCAATGCATGATTCCTTAAGTATAAAAACCTTACAACCCTGGAGTTAATAGGTTATGAGGAAAGCTTACTTCATATGTATGTAAATGTTCTTATGTAGACTCAAACTGACTCTCTATGTAGGTATATTGTTTCTCAATTGCCCCATATTGTGGAGGGTAATAAAATGTAAATAAAATTCTTATTATGAAGTAAAGGAATTATCAAAAACACACTTACTCAATTCGATTTTTAATTGAATTATTTTCAAATTTCGTAGCTTGGAACATTTCAGATAAAAATTGTATTCTCATTTATTATTATTATATTTTAGGTAACTTCAAAGTATTATATTCATATTTTTTGTGTTTTACGGGAATAAAATAGGTAGTTTGAAGTATGTAAAGGAACATGTGAAGAACAAAAACCCTGATCATTCAAATAAATTTAACTGATATTTATTAATATTATATATTTAACTAGTTATTTAAATTTTTGTAAGTAGTGCTATATTACCTTTATTTTTATTTCTATTATCGTCGTTACAATTTTCGTTTACTTAAAACGGAACATGTATGTATTTTATATTTGCATTATAATAATTAAGGGTTGTTAAACCGTTGGTAAGGCTTTGCCTAGCAACAGGCCGACAATCTACAGTTTAAATCAGTTTTTGCTAATTAGTCGTCTAACTAGACGACTAATTAATTAATAATTGAATTTCAGTTTTACTGAAAAATTTGCTGTTCTAGTTATGAAGTCAGTTTGCTTTTTTAAAAGTGATGACTTTATTAGACAGTTTGGTGATTTTTGAGATATTAAGAATGTTAGTATATTAAGATATTATGGATTTTCCGTTTTTTCCTCACAATCCTGGACTTAACATTACAACCCTGGAATGCATTTTTTAAAAATTGATATACCCTAAAAACTAGTAATTTCTATTTATAAAAATATATCACTAAAAAGGTAAAAAACATAATGCGACCGAAAAAATCAATGAAAATTTTTTACTTTTTTTAATGGTAGAAAATGTAGTGCTTGCAGAGAATGACCCTTAGGTGACAAGCAGGAGAGTGTCATCCATGCAGTGCCAGTAAAATGAAACTGTAAAGCATACTGATATAATCAGCAGTCCTCATATTGCTTTCACAACTCCCTCTTTTGAATTCTTGAATGAAATAAAATAAAATCAAATTGAAATTGTATGAACTATACCCCGAATACTATTGAACTTTTTTTTATATCGATCCAACAATAATAGTCAAAACAATATCAAATTCCCAAATCATTCAGTAAAAAAATTCCAAATTCAATAAGATAAGTATATTGACACATGCATTATTTCTGAACTTAGTGCTAAATATAGAATTTTCTTTAAAAATTAGGAAGAGCATATAATTCAATTTAATTATGTGAGATTTTTTTTTAAAATTTCTATTCCATTAGCTGTACAGTACTATTCTATCAAATAATGCCTTGTAATTTTGAATGAAAAATAAAAAATTTTTGTTGAAAAACAAAGTTTTTTTGAAATTTTGACTTTCGATTGTAAATTCAATATATTACTATAAATCGATTTTTTTTTGGCTCTACAGACCATGTAGATCTTTGGCCATCTGAACCAGCCTTCTCTACACCTGACTGTATTCCAGTTTTCTGCAAGCAGCTCTTTCGCATCTTTGTCGATTCTGTCTATCCATCTGGTTTTTGGCCTCCCACGTGGTCTCTTGCCAACTATACTGGAATTCGTTGTTATGTAGAGATGTCCTGATGGATTGCTTTGAGCCACATGTCCCACCCATCTTAAGCTCATTGTCTTCATATCATGAGATATTGATTGACCTGCAAGCAGTTTACTGTTAGTTCTTCTCCTCCATGTGTTAAGGCTCTGATTCCAGATCACTCCTGTAATAGTATGGAGGACTTTCTTTCCATATTTCTCGATTCCGCTTCCTAGGGTACCTATTAGAGATCAGGTCTCACAGCTGTATGCTGCTTCCAGTCTCTGATCAGAGCTGGATTTATCATGGCATTGTACACCCTTAGGTTCAGATTTTTAGGGATTTCAGTATTCTTAACAGAGAGAAGGCTCTGTACGCACTTGTCATATGCTGGTCTATCTCAGTCCGTTGTTCATTTATTGATGTTATTGTGGAGCCAAGGTATCTGAGACTGTATACTTTCGGAAATGATTTGCTATCCCCACAGACCACGTCATAAAGTGTATTTTTCAGCTTACAATTGTATTACTTTGTTTTATCTTCATTTATTGCAAGCTGATTTCTTCAGCTTCTCTAGTTAAAGTCTTGGCGAGTGTTTCCATGTCATCTTGGTTACTTCCTAGGACCACAATCTTGTCTGTGTATGCCATGATTTCATGTTTCATTCCTACATGCATCCCACCATGAATCAAAATTATAGTTACCTAAATAATTTTTCCTCTGTATACTTGTTATATTGTGTTATATTTTCATATATTCATACTTAATTGTGTTTTGTTATTGTTATAAAGTTTTATTAACCATAAAATATTTATCTTTGAATTAAGTCTCTAAACACAGCTAAATTTAAGGTAACTCATGGATGGAATTTCTTTGGACCTATTGAAAACTATTCATAATTTAAAAGAATCAACTACCATCCAGTTGAGTCATTTTTTCCCTCTGGCATATCTAAGTGCACCTCGGCCCTTTAAGGCCTGTTGTGTGCAGTCATATACTCTGTTAAAACAGGCTAGGCACCTTACACAATTTACAAATTTTGTTTATTTTTCTAAAACAAGACCTCTAATAAAATGGGTAAGTTTTGTAAGCCATCTATTATAAGGGAGAAAAACTTAAAATAAAAGTTAAACAATGTGATTTAATTGGCAGTTGTAAAGAAAGAAAAGATTGGAATTATAAACAATATCTTTATTTCATTACAATATTAATAATGTAAAGCTTATATTTGTTTGAATAATTTGAATATAACAATAATTATTTAGTTTTTCATTTTTAATACAAGTTCATGGGATTTTATATTATTTTATTAATACTTAGTAAACAAAACAATTTATTTTTTTGAAATTAATGTATTAAAAATAAATTACTATCAAATAGTAACAGATTTATAAGACAAAACAATATGTACCTATAGTATACCAATAATGGCCAACTTATGGCTTTTCACAAAGATCAAACAAACAGTTTTAGGTTCAAGACCTAGGCATAGGAAACAAAATAAAAGTTGTATGTGGATCATATTATTACATCGTAAAATATGAACAGTAAGCAAATATGATTACACTATTGATTTATTTAATGCATTCTATTGGCAATAATGAAGGTTTATTTTATCATCTATTTAAATACAGCTAAAAATTTCAATTGTAATTGGCAGTAGGTCACAAAATGATCAAAATTAGGAAATTTAATAGCTATTCATAGCTATATTTGATTAAACTTTATAAACAAATTCAAGAGAAATTTTATTAAAACTTCATAATGTTGGGATTTATAGAGGATTCAGTTAGATTCGGATAAAAAAAAAAAAAAAAATAAAATAAATAAAGTATACTTAATATGCACAGAAGTAACATAAAGAAGCATTATAAAAACACATAAAGGACTAAATGAACAAATAGAGTTGATAACTTGATAATTGTTTAACAGCAGCAAAAGTTTAGTTGTTCACTGAAATCAACAATAATTTATTTATAGAATATAGAAGGACAGATTTTTTGTTTCTTCAAAATAACTCATTGGGTGTTAATAATAAAACTTTCATATTATAATTATGAAGTTCCTTTACACTATGTTCTAAGTACAAAATCTTCAACAAAACAAAAATAAAAAAAAACTTTCTGAGCAGACTCAGAACAAACTATTCTCAAATAACACAATTTAAAACTTAGTTAAATAAAATCATCTTAATAATTTCACTTGATTCTGTCAAAATGCCATAAACTGTACAATGTGTTTAACATTTTTTACTAATACTAACGACTTAAATCATTAATACAAAAATACTGATCACTTTATATCATACATACATGTTTTAGTTAGAAGATAAACAATTCTACTGGAACTAATTTCAATAAAAAAGTTAACCATTAAACCATGCCAGCAAATCACCTCATATAGACCCCCACATAATAAATAAGTAATTATATACTTTAAATAACAACACTTACAAATATTAATAAAATATAATTTCAATGCACTAATTTTATAACAAGCAGAGTTTCCAATAAGTACACACATAAGTACACTATTATGTATAACAAACCAAGAAATAAAAAAAATATATACATAGGTTACAAATTGGGTATTTAAAATAAAATATAATATACATTAATCACCATAACTGTTAGGCAGAGATCAGATCATCAAGAAATTACACATGAAGTTTATTTTTGACTTATTTAAAATATTTATGGATAAGATCATTTAAACAATATTTGTTTTTTAACTTATAACAAAATAATACTTTGTTTAAGAATGAGTTTTAAAATTTTGAATAGACCATAGATATAAAGAATCCTATGGTTTTAAAATGAAGGCTGATGTTATTAAGCAATTAAATTATTAATAAATTAATTTAAAATCTGGATTTATTTAAAAGATTATTTTAATACCCATAGGTAAAACACAAAAATCGAGTCTCTGCTCATAAATAAGTTATACATAATCTCTCATCATATAATCATTTTTATCTACAACTTCAAAATGAAATATATGTATTTTGTATTTGAATCAGCTTTGAAATAAATTTAGTATGACAACTATTAAAATGTTAAGAGAATTTTCTACTTCTTACATTTTGACAAAAGTAAATTAATAACATTACTATAATCAGTCACAGTTACACTATCATCATCCAAGTGAAAATTGGTTATAACAATGTCACTAAATGATGAATAAATATTTAATTAAAAATATTTTATAGATTTATTTTAAAATATTAATTAGGAATTACTACACTTTAAAGGAATATACATATAAATATTATTTTTTGGCAAAATAATATAACAAAAAACAAGCAAAAATATAAACTCAACTGGTTTAATAATTGTTTTAACTTTTAAGTTGAGGTTCTTATGAAACAAAAAAGAAGTCAAATTTATGACAGGTGAAGTGTTTCTTTTCATATTTTTTTTTACCAATACCTATTACTTCATAAGGGAAGACGTAAACTATTATCCATGAATCACTTCACATCATCACTCAAATATTATCAATGATTCTGTAGTAATCACTTAAATTGGGGAATCCAAGACACTTAAAAGTTTTAAGATGTTATCAACCAATTTGAACTTGGTTATCATTGTAATTCTACTAAAATGAAAATAGAAGAAAATAAAACTTTTACTAAATATAAAAAAATAAACTAAAAATTGCAGTCTTCTTCGATGATATGCAAAAAACACTTTATATATCATTAAGTAAATGTTAAAGACTGGTATTTTTTCTTTTTGTCATCAGTACAATAATTTGAAACAGGATGTAAATAAATCATATACAAAAAAGTAATCATCGAGTATTTTTTTTTTTTATAAATATATGATTCTAAATAGCTCTAACACCTTTTCAAAACAAGAAAAAGGCAAGTGAAATCAAAAGAAGAAACCTTATTTAACATTAGGTTTCTAAAGGAAAGAACATATACTTTTGTACTGAAATGATTCATCAATAAAATCGACAATCTAAAATAATAATTAAAAATTTACAGAAAATAAGCAAACTAGAAGAGATATTAATATCAATTACACTATTATATTCAGGTTCACTCACTATTTAAATAGGAAATTGCATATCTAGTATTACTTTTTTATATGATTTGGAAAGCTTTCTGACTTAATTTAATATCACAAAACATTTTTTCAAAATCTAATGGAATGTTTTAAAACCAACAAAGTAAATCCAAAAATAATCAAACATTGTTGACAGTAGAAATGGTATATGCTATATTGATACAGGCCAAAAAGGCACTTTACTAAAAAAAAACTTGAATTCATTTTTACATTTTTGATTTTTCATTATAACTGTTTAAAATTTAATAAAAGAAATTAAACAATCTTTAATTTAAAAATCAAATAAGGTGCCAAGTAATAAAAAATTATGGTACTATGTATTTACAAATTTTTACATTTTGAACATTGAAAAAAATAAGATTACTTAATAACAACAATGAAAGGAGAAAAAATTATAGTAAGATATAACCAATAAACAAATAAAAATTTATTTACATCAATCACTATGTTGTTTTGATAGCGTGGATCGTAGAGAGCAGATCCATCATGATAGTTCTAAAATATTTTGGAAGACAAAAAGTTGAAAAATTACTTTTTCTCTTTTAGCCTTACAATTTCATCTCCAAGAGTGTCCAAGTTTTCCTAAAAATAGAAATTATAATTCAAAATGAATGAAGAAGAAGGAAATACTTTTTAACTATTTATATACGAAAAAAAAAAAACACAAAATGAAAAAGACTCTTCAATTTATATAGTCATGCCTTGCAAAGGCCATTCAGCCTCTGGTTTCTAAGAACATATACATTTTATAGCTAAATAACCTGCCAGAGGCCAAATAGGATCTCAATGCTAAAAGCCACGAGTACCGAAGCTACAGTTCATAGGCCACCAACAGCCCATGAGCAGCACAACAGTTTGTTTAAATCACATAGTGAAATTTAGAATGAAAGTAAATTATAAAACATAATAATCAGAAGTTTTTATTTATAACTAATTAAGAAACACAATAAGTGAAATTGTATATTTCAACAGTAATTAATGACACCGCTGATACTGATATGATGAACTAGCTCCATCACTTCATCTTTGTAGTTCAGATTTTGTAGAGGAGTTAATGTGGTATCTGTTTCAGAAAGTTAGGAAATTTTTGCTATAAATTATGTTTTCCTTGGTGCCATTTGCTTGTTAACCACAGGCATATTTGTAAACACTTTTACCTTCTTTTTCATAGCTAAATTAATATTAAAAAATACCTGCGCTTCTACAGCTAAAGTACTGTTTATTGACCAACAATTATATCAGATATGATGAGCATCAACACAGTACTGTCAGGGTCATCTCCCACCCAAAGTAACGTGTTGACTGCTGACTACGAGGTAACTTGTAGTTTGTGTTCTTGCCTGGAATGCTAACTATGAGTCATCTGGTAGATTTCAACTTGCCATACTTAATTATAAATACAAATTTTACTGTTGCTGCACGAATGTATTAAGTGAAAAAAAATACAAAATAATTTGTAGTTGGCGTCCCAGACAAGGACACTATAAATAATATTTTCGGTCCAGTTACACTTTTGCTTGTTGATTTATTAGTATGCATACCCTCTGGGTCTGAATAATTATAAATAAACACGACAAGCAGCAATATGCAATATGTACAATTTTACATTCTGCAGTATACACAACCTCTGGGTCCCTAGAATTACAAATACATATGACAAGCGACAACATGCAACAGGCAAATATTTCAAGCTTGAGCTAGAAGTGTACACTTGATTAATAAGACCTATATAAGAAACTGGAATTCTAATTCCTATGCTTTGAAGAATAAAAAACTGAATTGCTTATTTTTTTTTTCCTCCTTAAGAATGAATATTTGAGGAGAAATCATTGCCATCTTGCTCATGAGCTCTCTGCCAGCACCAGCTTTTTGTAAGTGTTGAGTGATCTTGTAGTTAGCAGTTGACATGTTAAGTGTACACACTTGGGAGGATGAGCTGGATGTGCTCCGGAAAGTTCTTCAAGCTCATCAGTCAATTCCTGACTCATATAACACAATAAATAAATTATTTGCCACAACCAGACTCGAAAGCAGGTCTGGGAGTTTAGAATTCAGCGACTTGCCCACTGGGCTATTCAACTCCCTAAGTAAATAACTAAGAAATTATCTTAAAACTATATTGCAGCCTACAGATTGTGGACCTTACCTTGAGCATAATGTTTTTCAATAAAGTATCTTCAAGAACAGCTTGTAATTTCCTGTTGATTTCAAGACTGAGCTCTAAGGACATACCCTCATCCTGCTGAGTACTACTGTATAGAGAAGCCATAATCCCACCATGCTTAGACACTTCTGCCTGGAAACATTACACAAAAATTAAATACTATCAACAAATGGATGTGTCTATAAAATTACAAAAATCCATATGAAGACTCGTAATGTAGAGAAAGGTATTTTCAACTTTCATAAAGATATTGGATATTATTAGATCCTAATCCAAATAAAATTACAAAGACTAATCAGATCAATAGAAAAATATTCAAGAAAAGAAATTGTTTTAAGAAGAGTTCAAATGTCATCTTAAATAAGAAATCAAAAGTTTTTTAAGGAGTAGAAATATGATTAAAACATTAAAAACATGGGTAATGCCACTAAAAGCTTATTCCTCAGGAATTCTAAAATAGATTGAAACTGTTTTTTAGGAATTAGATTGTTACATTTAAGTCTGTATGCCTTTAGTACTATAAATTCTCCTATGTCCTATCATATACTACAATGAATAATCAGGCACTTGGATGAGAGAGAGAAACATTTTCTTGGAAGTAGAATGGTTCCTTATCATGATACAAGATTGTCATTGCCACAGGAGCCTATAGAAAGCAGATATTTTCAACTTATGTTAGCTCGGTAGAAGTTACATGGAATCTACAAAGCATCACTTGGTTTGTTAAGTCCTGGCTAGCAAGGAGTACATCCTATGAGACAAAAATGTAAAAACTGTTCATTTAAGATGAAATTTTTTTGGTATTAATTATTCATGTTACAAATACTACCTGACATCAATAATACTGGAAAAAAAAATAAACAGAATCCTCCTAACATCTATGAGTGTAAACACACAGAAAGTAAATTATTATATTGAAAGAAATTTATTTCAGAGATAGAATACTAACAATAATAGATAGTTAATTATTTCAAATAGAAATATTGAAGGTACTTAAAAGGAAGCTATTTTGAAAAATTTGACATTTAAGTTCTGTTCAGATAATTCTATAAGGATAAAAACTACCTGATATTAAAAATGATAAAATTTTTAAATTCAAACAAGTTTAATCAAAATCGAGTTTCGAGAAAACAAAAAAAAATATCATCACTTCCAGCGAGAGGATTTTAACGATAGTGTAAATTCTCAATGTTGATTATTTGGAATCAGAGGACTTTAAAACATGTATTTCCATTGACAACTCATTCCAAATTTTTCATGATCACAATATTTCCCCATACTATACATTTTATATAT
>NW_027104790.1:130052-160810 GCF_000696795.3 Halyomorpha halys
AATAAAAATAAAATTCTCAACTAATTAATAATGATTTTACTTATTTAACAGAAAACTTATCATGCTGGTTTATGAAAGTTTAATACGAAATAAGGATACTCATAACAGATCAAAAATCTACAAAAAAAAAAAAAAAAGTAATAAAATAAATCACCAATGTCTTACCGGTGTTTTAAATTTTGACCATCCAATGAGAGCAGACTTGAAACAAATTGAGCATAAAAATAAAGCTACCACACTGCATAAGGAAAATAAGAAGTAAAGAGGAAATTAAAACAAAGAAGGTCTTAAAAAGAAAAAAATAGTAATATTCGAAAATTTAATACATAAAAAAAATTCAGTACAGATGAAGAAAATAACATCTATTTAAAATTTATCAACTAAGTCTGAAAATGAAAAGTGTAGCTAAAATAACAGTGAGAAATAAATATTTACCTAAAACTGTGTCAATATTTGCTCAGTTTTTTTAAGTGTTAGGAAGTATTTAATAAATGAAATAGAAGTGAAAGTACAAAAGAAAAATTTACTTTATGGTTGTCCAAAAATGAAGGTGCAAGAGCTCCTGCCTCTTCCCGAAGCATGTAAGACTGAAGGAGACGAGATTGCTTTTGAACTTCTGCTAAAAGTTGAGCAGTATGATCTTCTAAAAATTCAATTTTTTCTGCTGATTTGGCAGCTTCAGATTGTAATTTCAGAATACGTTCCACCAGAATTTCTTTTGATACATCACATACCTGTAGGAAGTAAAATGGCAAATCTAAATATTTTATAAGCTTTCAGAATCGTTATTATGAATGTAATTAAGTTAAAAAAATTACAAAAAATAAGTTGTGTATATGTAATCAACTCATTTTGTGTTGCTCTAAGTTACAAATTAAGTAAAGAGAATGAAAGGAAAAGAAAGATTAAAATGTTCTTGAAAAAACTAATATTACATAGCAATCAGCTCATCTACTGCTTTTATGACAACATCTATCATAGGGTTGTAGTTGTATAATTGTTGTAGTAATACATTTTCCAAAGAACTTTCTGTACAGTAGTGATATGAATGAATAGGTTTTTTTTGGTATTTGGGGAAAACTAGGCCTATAATTTGGGATGTTGACAAACATGTAAATACAGCATTTGGAACTGTTACAGTGCAATGTTTGAGCTCACGGCATTGCGAAGGTGTCTCTTTATAGATCTCAAGTGTTATTATGCATAAAACTATTGTTTCAGTGATAAGTGCCTCTGAATTTAATAATAAATTATAAATAATTGTGATATGTTAGAGGTTGTTCACAATAAACTTTTTGAAGCATCCATCATGCGGGCTTATTCATTTTACCTTTATAAATAAACTAAAACACCCATAAATTGTTTATTGTTAATATACTTAAAACAACCAAGCATTAATTTAGCAGCAGGCCACACAAGTTAAAAGAAAAATGGGAAAGCAATACACTTTAAGCAATTTGTTACCTGAGCATAGGGTGATTCTGAAACGGAATTCGGAGATGAAACAAGACCTGAAGCCTCAAGACTTTCTAGCTTTCTTCTTAATAGTGACAGCTCTCTCTGCAGCTCCTAACCCAAAACCTTTTTGTGTAATCACCAAGCATTATACAGCATTTATTTTATTACAATTGTTTACATTACAACCTTTTTGAAAAACTTAATGCAACACCTTCTTTCTAATTTGTTAATAGTTTCCAGTGTTAATATAATCATTACAAATTGAAATTTTATTCTGATTAAATAGAAACTATGATCAAAGGTCAATATTTATGATCTTAAGATGATAAATCTAAGGATCATCATGGGATGACCTGTGACTTTGGTACCAAATCTAAAAAGAAAATGACCCCAACATAGAAAAATGTCACAGATGGTGAATGGATAGTTATTATTAATTCAATTTTTGGATTCTATGTATCTTGAAAGGAATAACTTCAAATTTTGAGGGGAAGGAGGTTAAATTTTGTCTTCTTGGTCAATTAAAAAAATTTATTATTAAAAATAATAAACCAAAACACGTGTAAAAAGTTCAGTATATTGTAACTTAATAACAATGGCCTGATTTTGATGTTTTTTTGTTTTTTTTGTTAGTAACAAATTTAATCAGCTTTCAAGAGTTAAAATATATAATTTATCAAACAAATGTATAATTTTTAAGTTAAATTCAAACAAAGCTTTCTTTCCTCATATATTTTTCTCAAGGATTTAATCTTAATAGGAAAAGTTCAAAACCTTTAAGGAGAAGAGTTTAGGTAAGTTATAATCAAAATTATTAGAGCAGTTTAGTTTTCATAAAAACAATTTTTTGTTTACTGTTATACATAGGCGGCTGGATTTGGTACCTAGAAATCTGGGGTTCAAATCCTACATAATAAAAAAGAAGTAAAACAAATTGACACAACAAAAGTCACAGATGTACCAATTATTGTAAAATCAATTTATGGACTGATCTTGAGGCAAAAACCTCAAATTTTGAGAAAGGTAAATTTTTTTTTTATGTTACTGAAAATAATGAACCAATAGTTAAAAAGAAATGGTAAATATGCTTTTAAATTATTAGAACTTTTTACATATGTTATAATATTAATAATAAATATCATCCACAGAGTTAAAATATACATATGCAAGACAATGGTGCTATACATTAAAAAATAAACAGGTACATACCTTGACTACAGTAGCATGTTTTAACTTCGATTGAGTTAGATTAGCTTTTGTATCAGCTAGATCCACTTCAAAAACTTCACTCTTTTTAGTTTTTTCTGCAATCTAACCAAAAATTTAAGTTATACTACTGCTTTTAAATGTAAAAATTGATATTTCAGTAAAATATAGGTTATAATTGAGTTTTTATAATCATGTTGAGGTAAACATACCAGTACTGTTTCCAAAGTAATTATTAATCAAGATGGACGCATAAGAAAGATTTTGGATAGGTTAGAAAGAATACTTTAGAACAAATCTGAGATGGGGAACTTGGCATTAACACCTTTATTGAAGACCCTAGGGGCTTGAATGAAATGAATAAGTCTTATTATAAGAAGGGAGGACCCAAATGTGGTGAGAAACATATATAGGTATTCCCTAGAGGAAGGCCTTATGGAAAATGGAAGAATAGTGTGAGGCAGAATATGGGGTTGATAGCTCTTAGAAGAAAAAAACAAGTTTGATACGGCTGCTAGGCCAGCAGAAGGTAATGTTCAATAAATATAATTAAATAATTTATCTACAAGTAATTCAATCTAATTCTCGTTTAATAAAATAAATGAAACTAATTAATGAAAATGTTACCGAAAAAACTTGTAAATTAATTTTAAAATATATTATATTCTGCTTCTCAAAAGGCTGGAGAAGCATCCTTGTTTACAATACACCAGATAAATTAAACTTTACTATAACATGATAATAAAACATTATAAAGCCATGGTCCGCTAAATCAATGAGAAATAACAGCTGGAATGCATTTTTCTTTTGTAATTTGCATCATTTAAAATCTTAAAAAAAGGTGATATTCCACCAATTAGTAACCTAATAAAATAGAAACTAATATACAATTATAGCAGTAATTGAAGAAAGAACATGATTAAGTATTTCTGGGGATAATCCCAAACTTTTTCATGGGAGATAGATCAAGACTATCTGAGGTGCCTGTGATCTTGTGCTGCAAACTTGACTTAGATATGCAAAATATTAACCATATGAATCTCATACACCAAAATGGGTTTAAGTAACTCAGTAAACAATTCACATGTAAGAATGACTACAAATTGTAAAAAAAATAATATCATAATAATTAATACACTATAAATTAAAACATGTAATATTAAATAACGTAGAATAAAAAAATGATATTGATACAATTGTATATGGGCAAGCTACGTAATAATGAAAATTTCATTTACCTGCCTAGCAAGAAGATGTGTCTCTTCTTCCCTTTTCAATTTTTCTTTTAGAAGTTCAGATTGAACTTCATTCAGTTTTTCCTTAAGTTCCTTTAACTCAGTGCGACTTCTTTCATCTTTTTTTTCCAATGTAACAGCCTAAAGTTATAAATAACTATTAAATAATATTATAACATATTTAGGGTTATAAATATAACAACCATAAAGGGAAACATAATATATAAACATTTATTGAAAATTTAGGTAACGGATTTTAGCATAAAAAATTATTTACAATAAAATATTATGGTTGAGGGTTTTAAAATATTTATGATAACACAAATTAAATAAATTATGTCTGTATGATTTAAATTGCTTTTGACAACTTTTAGGAATCATATTCTATTTCCATAATTCCAACTGAAGACCATGTCTAGTTCAATGCGACCTAATATGAGAAGTTTATCTTCAGTTCTAAGGTGCTTGGTACTTTGTTAATTTATCAAGAACAGATGACTGAAGACATTTCTGTTGGCAAGAGCCAACAAATCTTACTGCAAATCTCTACCTCACTTATAAGTCTTACTGCGGCTTCATAAACATTTTTATAATAATTTGTTTCATTTTTAACTAAGGAATTTTATCAATCTCAGTTTACAAGGTAGGACGATTCAAATTAGAGCATTTATGACAAGAATCTTTCAAATAATTAAAATTTAACCTGTTGCACAGATGGGTTTAGCTGATTTTTTTGGGGAAAGGGGGGCTGCTGATTATAAAAAAAAAAAGATTATATTCTAAAAATTCTGGTTTGTAAGATACAATATCAATTTTGTAAACTTATCCCTATAAAAGAAATTTACATTATTTTATTAATAAGTTGAAAATAGTGGCTGAAATTTGATCAAATTTATCCTAAACATGCATACACTGATCCCTAACTTTTCTACAACATTGGACCAAATTAGACAAGCTGTTTAAAAAAAAGAAACATATCAAGGAAAATAAGTCCGGGTTTGACCAAGAGAATGCAGTTGATGGAATTTGCTAAAATTGATCTAGATTTGATTTACACTAATCCGCAACTTACTTCTAATTTTGGAACTAAGCAGCCATTTTCAAAATATAGGGGTGTCACGGAAAATTCATTAGTGCACCCATAAGTGAAAGTAGCGGATCTTATTGGATAAAATTGATACAGGATCATCTTAACACTAATCCCCAATTTTCCTTCAAATTCGGGTCAGCCATTTTCAAGAAATTAGTACACCAAGAAAAATACTTTTGTGCATGTGTGACTAAAAATTGGAGATAAAATTTTATAAACTTATATGTTAATATATATATAAAGGGTACAACTTTCACTTACTAATCTATATATGTCCCCATGTTTAGTGTATACTAATGGGCTTGTGTTAAAGTTATGGCTATCCTAGTGATTTTACAAAAAAAAAAAATCTAAAGACAAAATTTTTTATTTTTCTGTTGTTCTGAAAATTTGTATTTTAGACTTTCCTGAGATGGTAATTACAAATATAAATTTTGTTTCTGCCAAGAATACAACAGTTTAACAAAAGATAAAGAAGCTGTAATGTAATTGGGAAAGATTAGGCGGTCTCGGCAAGTCGTGTTTGTGAATCTTTCCATTTTTCTATTTTAGCTATTAATAAAATTCATTAATGTTTTGTATTTATTTATTGTCTATTATTTTTAAAAATGAGAACTGTTTATTTATTTATTTTTTAATAAACAAAATTAAAAGTATTTTAGAGAAGATTTTATTTTTAAATTCGTCATTTAGGCCCTGTCAGACATCATATGCTGAAACAAGACAGAAAAACCTATTCAACCATGAAAAAAAATCTCAAGGGGGTGATCATTTTTTTAACCATTAAAAATCCAAATATTATGATAGGAAAGAAAACAAATCACTGTATTTTAGTGCTAACTATAGTTAATCTTTTAGGGACTATGAACTGATTTATCAGCACGGAACACAACAATCTCCCTGGCAAATACACTGATACATCAGGAGGAGCAGTCTAGCATTTGATATCCCTATGACCATCTAGTGGTTATCAAGGCATATCTTAGTTCCTAACCTTCCACTAGAGTTCATTCAAATTATCTTTATTTTTTTTTCTTCCAAAAGATCATATAAGTACATGATTCCAAAGCATGAAACTCAGCCCATAAAATATAATCCTCCAAATAATTCTCAATTTACCTTAGACTCGAGAGTCGAAAATTCGGATTGTAATTGAACATTTTTTGTTGTTAATTTCTGAGTAAACGATAACATTTCTGATTCTCTAGCACGGCATGCAGACATATCTTGCAGCAGTTCCTCATTTTGGTGTCTAACACGTTCCATCTCACTCATTAAAGTATCTACTTTGTCTTCAGATCTAGAAATTTAAAAAAATTAAATAAATTGGGGAATATTGATAGGAGTAAAGGATAAGCGGAATCTTAACCAGCCCAATTAATACCAATAAATATTTCTTAGTCACCTTTTTCCAGATTAAATTTAGACTATTAACTACAAAATCTAATTATAAAGGAAGAAGGTTTAAAACCTTTATTGTTGAAAATAAACTGTAGTCCTTTAGATGCCTTTAGTGAATATTTATTACATAATCTTTATTTATAACATAAAATTCAAACACATAGAAAAATACAACTTTTTAGAAAATAGTTATAATTAGATTGAAAATGATAATTTCAGATAGCAATACAACTTGTTAAAAAGAACTAAATAAAGCTTATAAGTAATAAACAATGCCTTATAATGTATTCTTCGATTGAACTTACTGCTTAAGTTGAGAATTTAAAGAATCCAATTCCACAAGCTTTGACTGAAGTTCAGAAACAGTATTGGATAGCTTCTCAGTATCCTCTCTAGATGAGCTGAGTTTTTTTTCAAGCTCAAGTCTCTCAGTTTCTAAATTTTGAACCTTTATTCCACAAAATTTGATCAATATAAAGTAATGTTTTCAGGACAACAAAATTAAAACAATAATCAACAATATTTAGAAATGCATACCTGAAATGACAGACTGTTGTTCTCTTCGATCATAGATTGATACCTTGTTTGAAGAGATTTATACTTTGTTTCAATTTCTGAATGTTCATATCTTTCCATAATTAACTTGGCTTGCTGTTCTTTTAATTGACTTTCTTAAAAAATGAAATCAAACCATAACAATTTTATAAATGATTTGTGGGTCATTAAAAAAAAGAAGTTCAACTCAGATATTTTTTATTTAACAATTGAATGTTTAAAATATGCACCATAAAAAAATCTACAACAACGTTGGATTAATCATAAAGCAGCAGTTCATCATGATTATTATTTAATCAATTAAAAAATCAAAAGATTTGTTTTCCAAAATCAGGAAAACTGGAATAATATCAACCCGAATTTATACTAATCTACATGAAACTTACAAGTGGTTTAGGGCCCTATTAACTACATCAACTGGTAAAAAGTAGAACATAAACAAATTAAAACAGGAGATATAACATAAAATGTTTGAGGAATTTTTTTTCTATTTGAAACAACTTTTTCTCTGTTTTAAAGGCTTAACATCTAAAAAGATATAGATGAATATACCTATGGATCCTTGATATGGACCGAAAGAGCAAAAATTCAGCTTTCCAACAATGGTAATAACGTTGAATATGGATAAAATCCAGAGGAGTTATGAATCTTTATGTTAACTCCATACATCAGTAAAAAAAATTCTTAATTTTTTGATTTGTATAGAAATTTGGATACAATGATTTTATAGAATGCTAAAAACAAATCTGTCTGATTTTTTTTGCCTACTTTATTAGAAGCATATTTTGTAAATTTTTATACGTTTAAACTTATTTAATACAATATTTCTGATTGTTTTAAATGATTTTAAATGTTTTCTTATTACAAATTAAAAAAAAATTAATTGGAATATAAGAACCTTTAAATCCAAACAAGTACATGCAGACTACAATAAAAACTAAATTACTAAAGTTATTAACAATAATTTTTTTCTTGACTCCTGTACTCTGCAAAGAACCTTTGAACACATGTAAAATATTTTTTTTATCAAGAATCATTAAAAAAAGTTGTGTCTGCAGACTCTATTTATGAGATAGGAATTAGAAATTGATAGTTACAGGATTTTTTCAGCTTGAATGGGCATTTTTCAATAATATATATATAATGAAAGAATCATCAGAATATATATAAGACTATCAATTTTAAAATTTTTTTTAGTAATAGCGAGAAAGAGAATTACATCAAATAGAAATATGGGTTACTCTACAGTTCTTCCTTTAAACAGTTATGACTATATGACAACTAAATTATCCGAATCAAAAGCGAGTTACAAACATTGAAAAGTGTAATCTTTTTGGTTTAGTTTTTCTAAAAACAAACTACCAACATTTAAATGTTCTTAAGAAAGTGAGGAAATTAGATAAAACTCATGGACACTTTTTTTTAAGAGATAAAAATATAAATATTTTTAAAACATTTCTAATTGTAGTTTTTGAAATTAAAGAATATGATGAATTGAAAAGTAAAAGGATACTTTCGCAATGAAGATACTAATTGAGGAACAAGTTCTTAAATGATGAAAATTTTTGATACTGTGAGAAAACAAATTTGAGTCTTTAAAAAGTTTTTACCCACAAAAAATCGAACAAACAGCTTAAACAATAATGATAACAAAAACTGTCATATCTACCAACCTAATTTGTTTTAGAATTAACAGATTAGAGAAAATGTCTTAAAAACTGTTAAATATCCAATTTGATTTTTTTTTTTTTTTTTTCAGAGAATAGTCCATATACAGAAATAACATGCATTATAAAGCAAGAAGAATCAAAGTTAAAATTCCATGGTTTTGAAAAGGAGGAGTCTGAAATCTATTGGAAATTTTGAATGGATTTAAAAAAGAAAGATGACATTGGTTACAACAATGTCTCCTCACTCTATTCCACATTGTACACTAAAACTCTCCATATCTGGTATTTTGGCATTTACACTATAATTATTTAATTTTCAATTTAAATAATAAGAAATATCAGAAAAATAATTTAAGAATATCTCTTTTCTAAAATAAGCAACCTATTAGAAATTAATTAATAATACAGATTAAGGATACAATACTAAACAAGAATACCTTTTAAAAAAATGATTAATTATATTATGACTATTAAATGGTAAATATCTACCTAAAACTTTGCTTTGTTCAGATTCTTCCAATTGTTTTTTTAAGTTCTGAGATTCTGTTTTTGCATTACTTAAATCTTCTTCGAGACATCGAACTCTAATCATTAATCTATCTATTTGCGAAGGATATTCCTGAAATTAAACACTGTATGTATAATTCAAAATAATGATAATCATAATCCTTATCTCCAATGCTAATGGTAATAAAATACATAACTTCAAAAAGAATACATACCTACTTTAAAATGAATAGCTCTAAGAGAAAAATCTGGTGTGGCACACAATTTTCACCACTTACAATGAAAATTTGTATTGTAGGGTTTATTGAGGTAAAAATAACGAATATAAACTTTGTTCCTGCCAAGAATATGCCAGATCATGTTTGCGATCGAGAGAAATCGAGCAGTCTTGGCATTTCCAATTTGAACTCCAGTCTCTATTAAAATTTATGGGGATGGTTTTTTGAAAGTTCATCATTTAAGCCCTGTTAGACTATTTCAATCAGGAGAAGACATATTTGGTATTCGGTGAGGACCACTTAATATTACATTTATTTATTGAATTTATTCAAAATCGTTGGAGCCATTTCAGAGAAAAAAGTGTAAAATCGACTCTTCCAGTTGGTCGATTTTAACAAAATACACTGTAATCTCGGTAATCTAAAATTCGGCATTCTTAACACTCCAGTAATTTGAACTGATATGAAAAAAAAACAGTTACATTTTTTGAGAAAACTCAGCCAACAAAAACCTTTTGGATGTAAAATAAAAGTGCACATGTATAAGGAATTTTGAAGTTATCATCTATAGGCAAGTTATTGTAATCATCATGAAAATCAAAAAAGGAAATTCCTATGAAAGTGTTCATAATATATATTTTTTGAATTAGAAATATATATTATCTTTTGATTCTGTAAAATTAATTTAATTAATAGTAGAAATATGTATAATACAAATTTTGTAGGTAAAATAATTTTTTTTTTATTTAATGACTGAGTAATAAGACAGAACTTTAGAAAAAAAGTAACAAGGTAATCATATTTTCAATTTGGCCACATAAATTTACCTTATGAGATTCCATTTCTGTTTTTAATTTGTTTTGAGTCCATTTGATTTTTATATCTCTTGCATTGATTTCTTCTCTCAGCCTATCAATTTCTTTATGGGCTGTAGATAGATCAGTTGTCTAGGAAAAATAAATAAATGAAAATAATATTTATTTAGACTAAAACAAATTTTAAAACAGCGATAGTTACCTTTACATCTAATAATTGAGAGAGCTTTGATTTATCATTCACAAGATTTTTCATTCGATCTAATAATGATTCATTTTCTTTACCAGTATCCTTCAGCTTTTTTAGTAGAGTTTCTTTTTCTTTTTTGATATCAATTAATTCTTTCTCACTAACAGCATATCTCATAACCATGTTTTCCTTATCTCTATTAGCCATTTCAATATCCTTTTTCAACTGCAAGAAGCTCATTTAGTAAATATATGACTATACATATTGTTATGGCTAGATAGATATCACTACAAATAAAAATATCTGGTGTGTCTACTAACATAAGTTTTCTTACCACCAAGCTTTTATTTTTTTTATTTTTTTTTTTGCAATATCTTGGTCCATTTTTTTTTTTATTTTTTAAGTTTGTGTTTGTAGATAATTTACCCATCTCAAAAAGTTTCAGGTGATGTAAAATTCTCAGATTAAAAAAAAAAAAGAAGTAGTTTCCAAGGGAATATGCTAAAAATGATTTTTAAAACATGGGCACAAAGTGAAATAAGACACTTTTTTTCCAATATTGATCCGACTTAGTCAATTATTTTATTTAATTTGTAGAGAGTTTAATTATCTTTCAATTTATTTTTTAGAATTTTTTTTATGAAATATATATATTATATACTATTCTTATGTATGAGGGGGATACAGTATCCCGGAAACACCCAATAATAAAATAAATATATGTGTTAAAATATTGTATTTTTATTTTAAGTTGTTAACCTTTAGGCATTTATAATTTTTAAATAAATAACCATACACTCAGGACACTAGTTGACCATATATAATTGAAGGGTAATATGGTCCAGGTGATGGGTCAAAAAATATTCTCAAATAGAGATGGTCATCCTGAACATCTTATTGTTGCTATTCTTATATAAAATCTGACCAACTCCTGTTCAATAAATCTATGATAGTATATAGTATGAGCATTGCTGCAATCAGAGCAGACTGGAAAAGTTCAAATATATCTGATTAATAACCTAATGGTAAAAGAAGGAAATTAGAAAACTTTATTGGCAAGTTGAAGGATGAAAGTTATCCCACTTATTATAAAAGTGGAGTATCCTGAAGGCAACTTGTAACAAAAAACAAATTGATCACTTCATTCTTCCTATCAGATTCCATAGAGAAACAATGTGCATAAGTGGGAAAAATAATAATGTGAATAGACACCCATGAGTTAAAAAAAAGTAATAAATACAGTCAAAATGCATTTAGACTAGGAATAAAGAGAATATAAATTACAAAATAATGTTAAAGCAGAAAAATTAGACAAGCCGTCTACATGGCCTAGATGGATGGAAATCGTAATCAAAATAAATAATATTTTCATTTCTAGGAACATCACAAAACAGAAAACCTCTGATAAAAAATAAATAAAATAAAAGATCTTGCAATCTTTTACACAAGAGGAAATTGATTGGTACATTTACAAAAAGTAATATTAAGCAAAAATACTGTTTTTGATATTTTAACAATGATAGATTATTTTTATGGAATTTGATGGATAGAAATTAATTTAAATTTTGTTTATATTTATTCTTTCAAGACGTTTATTTAATCTCTACTTTCTTCTTCTTTTTTTTTTTTTTCTATATTGTTTTTGTTTTATGTACATCTCCTGTACTTTTTTAACTGTATATTTTACGTATTTTTAAAAAAAATTTACTACTCTTGCTATTGTTACTTATTTTTTATTCTTATCATTGTTTATTCAAGTTTATTTTATACTGTTACTATTTTATGTCTTCCTTCCTTTTATTTATATGTAATTTCTTATCACTTTATTTTTACATAATATTTATCCGAGCTTAAATCTTAAAACCTTATTGTTGTAATATTCTCAGTTTTCTTTTTTTATGTATCTTTTTAGCCCTGATGAAGCTCTGCAAAGTGAGGTGAAACGTCGGACATTAAAATAGTTTTAAACTATTTGTTCTTTTTTTGACCGCAACCCTGACCATCTTCTTATATAGAAATGAATTTTATTTTATTCAAAAAGATAAAGAAAATCCTTGTCAGTAGAGGTGAGACTCATTTTCTAAACACAAAATAAGTACTTTTTTTGTAAGAATACGGGACTCATTTAATGGCAGTTTTGTCCTACTTATAATGAAATCATTTAATTAACAATGATCATTGGAAATTACTAAAAAAGAGCTAAACAAAAGAATAAAGAACAAGCATCGAATTAAATTTAAATTCCTGACTGTAAAGGAAATGACAAGAAGCCTATACAAAAGTAATGGTGGTGAAAATATGATAATTCAGAGTTTATATCTGAATAGAGGGGAGGGAAATGAGCATATTTACCTTCACAACTTGTTCAATTAGGCCATATCATCAATAGCTTACTGGAGCAGCACTATGGCATGCTAAAGCAGAAATTAAGGAAAGGTACCATCAACCATCCTTCTGGTAGGATTACAATTTATTTTGTGACATATTTGTGGAATTATTTCTTCTGCATAGAAGAGGTTAGATTTCAGAACATTAAATTGAACAAACCGTCAAACTTGAAGGCACTATTCTTATAATAATCATATCAAAAGGAATGCTCCAAAATATAAAATGTTGCTTGATGATCATGTAGTAATGAAATGAAAGTACTTCTGATGACCGAGAAATAACAATCTTCTCTACAACATGTTACTACTGTAAGACAGGATCTCAAAATTTAATAAAACATTGCTACTTTTTATTTTATTAAGGAAAAATAAATTCCACTTACAATAGCACATTTATTTTCCAGCTCTTTTTTTACCAAAGTAAAACTTTGTTTATCAATTTCTTGTTCTTTTCTCATTAACAATAACTCTTTTTCATGTTGAGATAAAAGTTGTTCAAGCTCAGAAATGCGTTCAGACTTGGAAGTTTCTTCAGAGAGTACCTCCTTCAACCTAAAAATAATAATATACATTTATTAGAACACATTATAATTAATCTCAATTTTAATAAAAAAAATGGTGAACTAAAATCAAAAAAGTAAATTCATATTCTTCAAAACAATCATCAAGTTTGTTTGTCAGAATTAAGTTTCTAAGAATAATGCTTCACATTTTAACAAATGATATAAAATATTAATATAATACATAATTCTTACCTTTCAATTGTTTTATCTAATTCTGAAATTTCTTGATCTTTTCCATTAATTTCAGTCAATGCTTGAACATATGCTGGATGTAAAAGACAATTATGATCACTGAATATTTCTTCTACATTGTCCTTATTATTGATGCTAGTGGTTTCTGTAGTCTCGTCGCTATCTATTGAATTCTGACTTATACTTTCACTGGACATGCTGCTCTCTCTTTCACCAGAATCTTCAGAGATCTTTTGGAAATCAACACCACTTAATGTTGTCATAAAATTATTTCCAGTTTCTGGAGGTGATTCTTCATCCGCATTTCCACTACTTAAGTTTTCAAAATGCCTGTCAACGAATTCATGTAAATTGGGATAATCAGTGAGGTGACATACATAAGGAGTAGAACCGATTGAGAAGCGGTTTGGAATGATTTCAGAACCTATGTCCAGATTTGAGTTAACAGTACAGTCTATAATTTCTTTTACTGATGCTGATGGAAGCTCTACATTTGGATAAATGTTCGTAGTGTCAGAAACAGCATCAGTATTATTTATCTCACCCAAATTGTCTATTTTGTAGGATTCTAGAGATTGAAAATCCATTGGGTCTTTTGGGTTGATTTTTGAGTCAAAGTTCAACCCGGAATCTATGGTGTGATTTTCATTTATTGACAACGGTTCAAGCCCTGTATGAGAAAAAGTGTCATTGGTTTCATTTAAATGAATAGTACCATTTTTGTCAACACAGCCGTCTACTTGGTTCAATTCTGGATTTTGGAAATCCATCGGCTGTCTTGGAATGTTTTTTGAATCAGAATCAATAGTAAAGTCTTGACTACCATTTATTAACACTGGTGCAAACTTTGCATTGACTAACATATTCTTAGTTTCATCCAACTGAATATCATGATTTATCTTATCCAAACCACCTACTTTAAGAGATTCAAGAGTTTGAATATTCATTGACTGGATTGGAATGACATTAGAATCTGTATTCATATTAGAATCTATGGTACACTCTTCATTTTCTTTCAATGAAACAGATGGAATCTTCATATTAACTAATATGTCCTTAGTAGCATTTAATTGAATACAATCAATTTGGCCACCCCGATTATCTATTTCACTGGGTTCAAGATTTCCAAAACCTTCTCCATTACATACACTATTTTCTTCGTCTTTCTTTCCAACACATGTTGATTCTTCACCAAGATGTAAGGATATACTAGCGTGATCTGAGATACTGTCAACTTTTGGCTTAATGAATTCAACAACCTGATGACTGTAATTTAAGTTGTCATTTAAATTTTCATTTAATTCAATATCAACAGCAGGCGGAGATGATAGATCATTATCAGTTGATCCCCATTCAATCTTTGTCCGCTCTTTTTCACTAGTTGTTTCTTGAACTTGAAAGGCCATTTAAACCATCTCAAGCTGGGCCTTACTTTTTGTTTACAATGAGGTGAAAGTGTTATGAGGCTTGACATGAAAATCACTTTTAAAGACAAAAGTTGAATTTTGTTAAGAACCAGTAATATTGATAAGGAGGTGCCTTCTTTGATGAGCTCTAAAGACAAGAAGAAAACAAATAATAATTTATATGAATCAAGGCACGAAATAAAGCAAAAGAATTATATGAAGTTAAAAATTGGGGTTAGTCAAGTAACTATACATGATTAAACCTCTTACTTGCCTCATTTCCTCATAAAAAAAAAAAAAAGAAAAAGAAAATCCTAAATGCTATTTTAAAACTAACACTCTTGAACGTTAACTACATTGGTTTACTACAGATAACATACTTTCAACTTCACAACATTGTCAGCTGACAGGGGCAAAGAGAAACGAATGAAGATGGAATTACGTCGTAAATTTCGTCCTTTCGACTAACTATTGGAAATAATTAAGTTTAGTTCCTTAATTAATGTCCTTAATATCAGGGCGAAAATTAATAAAAGAAATAAATAGTCCTGGGTCTAATCACACTTATATTTTCTCTTAAAGGATCAAACCATACGTTTGGTTATATAGTAACTGATAAAAATTATTTTATCTTTATTCTATCGCATTAATCATTGGTTAAACTTTACACAACGTTAACGTTTTGTATTTAATGTGAAGTATCCATGACATCTTTGTACTTGACATCAATTAATATAATTTATATTTATTCACAATTTCATATTGCCCAAAGGTATTCTCTTCTAAACCAACATTAACTTTAGGAAGTTCCGTGGCAAGTTGCTTTGCAAGTATAAAATAAATTTTATAAAGAAATAGAGGAACATGAAGATAGTACTATTTGTCTTTATTAATCTAACATGTAGTTCATAAAAAAATGTCAACTGTAGCGATACAGTAATATTTCGTCATAAGGGACTTGGCTTATTGACAATTTTTTGTTTTTATTATGTTCCCATCTCTGTTCGTAATATCCATTTAAAATATTTAAGACCGGTGGCTTAGTAACTAACAATTTATTAGTACTTATCCCCCGGCTTTAGATGGAATGCCGTGGGCTCTTTAAAGCAGACGGATGTGACCATTATCTATACAGGTCTAAACGTATTATAAACAGAACTATGATTGAATTGATACATCAATATTTTTTTAATGAAAGTCATTTAACATTATAAATAAATATCATGCAATGTTATCCGATTTTTCAAAGAAAAATGTCAAAACCATGATCTGCTTTTCCTTTTTAATTTTTTTATTCTATCAAAGTGGCTTTTGGATCGATAAAAATTGTATGAGCTCTGTTTTGTGATGCTTACTGTTCTTTAGAAGTTCACGTGAAAAGTTAGGGAATTTTAGAGAATAGTTGACTTGCCCGAAATCTTGGTCCACTAAATAAAGGTTTTTTGAGAATCACCAATTTGCAACAGCATTGACTTATTGGATATTCTGCTGGCACGCTCTTATAAGCAACTGCTTCACAATGCTATGAACGTTCATTCTAACATATGATCCAATTTTCCGAGAACCTAATTGTGGATACTAGGCATTGAGAGCTCATAACTGGGCACAAGGTCACACGCTGCGTTCAAATATCGAGCGTTCAGCGATGTAAGGTGTTCTCCTGTGAGTAAAGAAGCATCGTATAGCGGTGGCTTTATTGTTTATTCTAGTCATAATTATATTTAGCGTATTATTAAGCCGCTGTTAGAAACACGATGATTGGATGCATTGTTCCGTGTGTCCAGCTTACGGGTCCCTTTACAGTCAATTTTATTGAGTCAATGTCAAATTTCTTCAATATACTGACCATCTGAGGGGTAGATTATAACAAATATATATAACAAAAAACGAACTTACAGAAATTAGAATAATTTGGTTTATGCTGAAGCTCTTTCGATAATTTTGAAGAAATGCTATAAAAGACGTATGTGTAAAGAATTAGTTGAACAATATTTCAATAGTAGTGAGTGTATGTGTATACACAAAAACAAAGCTAGTTGACTTCTTTTTTTACGTAGTGAAATATTTTCAATATTCTTAGGAATTATTAAAGTTATAAAATTATAATTTCTTTAATTAGATCGCATCTGTCAAATTCCAATTGGTATGCTTACCTAATAGATGAATAAACTCCCAACGACCCCTCTCAGTCTATGTCGGGAATTTCCTTTTTCCATATGACTCCCTTCATAGCCATTTATGATATACGTATAAGGGAATATGTTGGTACCTTATCAAGCGGGGCCCCTTGGTGTTCCATCGTTACAGTAGTCCACTAGGACCGGACCAAGAGCCTCACGTTCCGTAGGGCTTCCTAACCCCTGTGATCGATACATTAAAATAAATTAGGAATAAAATAGATAACCGTAAAGTATGTAATGACAAACTGAGGAGGGTCTCTGTTTGGTAAGGCATCGACATTAACTGAAAAATGACCGTTGTAAAAGCGTTGCGTGCAAAAGTAAACATTTCAGTGTTATTGGGTAATTTTTGCCTCCAAAATGGTGTTAATTATTTTTACGTATATTGAATTAGAATTTTTTTTTAGTAAGAGAATATTTGTGATCATATTTAAATTTTTAACATCATCACATAAATTCCCATTAATACCAAAAAAGTATTCCCATTCACATCGTCACGTCATGATGTCAAATTATATTGGCTGGATCATACGTAATAATGCGTCGCATAATACGTAAATACTTTTATTTATATATGTAAAGCTCACTGACGTATTGTATCTTGTATAAAGTGTTGAATTTCCATTAATAAATTAAAACAAATCTCATGTAACTTGTTTTAATTAAGTGTATTGTTAACCAGAGAGAATGATAAAATGATGAATTAATACATTTATCCGCACTTATGTAGTTCAGGAATGGTACGCCTAGGGAAAGTAAACAATATTTAACCGCTCCTTTTACTTGGGAAAAATGAAATAAACTTTTCTCATGTCTGTAATAAAAACCAACGTTTTATTTTAATTGTTTCTCCAAAAAATATTAATTTGGTTTCGGAATAACGGGCGTTTCAGGTTATTCTTTTGATAAATGGCAGTTAAAGAAATATTAACCTACATATTATTAGTAGGATTTTTAAAAATAAAATTTAATTTTCTTCTTATTCTAATAGAACGTATGTCCTATAAAATTTATATTAACTTGGTCGTTGGGAAACAAAAAAAAAAAGAACTAATAAAATATTTAAGATATTTTTTATTTATTTAAACAGCATTATAGATCAGTAGGAGAGGCTTCCTAAATTTTACCCAAAACTTTCTATGATCTGCAGTGTTGTTCAGAAATATTTTAAAGATTAGCACAGTAGGTTGTAAGAAAAAGGAAACTGAAGAAATGATTATACCTCACCGGCTGTTGTCTAAATGTTTTCAATGATAATGTTTTCTTCACGTAAATATGCGTTTTAATAAAAACGAAAAATATACGAAATAAGAATACCTTAATTCAAATGACGTAAAAAGCTTACGAATTCTTTACGATTCATACAAAGCCACCTGAGGTAAACAAAGCCTGTTTACTTATTAGTAAAGTGGTTAGATTGGGTACGTACGACCTATTTTGTCGAAATCTAATCAATCCTATCATTTGATTTACTATGGCATATTGAAATCCTATAGGAAAAATTTTGAACCTACATAAGATTAACTACAAGTCGAAAGCAACATCCTCTTTGCCTTGTGGTGTCGGGACCCAGAAACTTTTCAAAAGAAACTTTATATAACATTGTTACTATTGAAATTTATAATGTATATGTATATGGGAGTGAGAAAATATGCGTACAGAAACTACATCAAGAAACAAAGTATTTATTTAAATTTAATACACGATTGCAATAACAATGATAAATGAAATTATTAAATGATTGAATGATCCAGATAAATATGGTTTGCCATAAAATATTAATTACATTATAATCTATTACCTAATATGTTGAACAATAGCTGCCAAGTTAAGCGATGCATGTCGCGGTGTGCCGTGACGTCATAGCAGTGTCGTTCCAGGTCTGCTTAGCGCAACTTTCCTCTTTCCTACAGTCGAAGTCCATCCTCTTTCCTCCTCCAGTTCCAGCCTAAGTCCCTCTGTCCAACTCGATCTCCAGTTTTTCCACTGTTCAATCCCTCTCTCCTCCACTTGTTTGTACGGGTGTCACTCTTTTTGGAATCTTATTCTTCATTGCCTATCATTAGCTGTCTTCGAAGTAACCGTCTTCCATAGACTCCGAGAAAGGTTGGGAATCCAATACCGTACTTGACATCCTGTGATCTTTTCTGCCGATACCTGGTCTAATGGTATTTGACTCATAAACCTCTTGTATCTGTTAGATCTTGGGAAAGGTGCCTTTGTGTTGACAGGTGTCAATCCCCTTTTCTGTCTCTTGTCCTTCCCGGATTCATGTATCGGCACAGATGTTGCTAAATCACATTAAAACATTTATACTATCGAGAGAGTTCTTACATACCTATTGATTACGTCAAGTTTAAAGCTAACTGGATATCTTGTTGTAGCGAGTGGGAGCAAGCGGTGCGATCACAACTCACCAGAGCACAGCACCTCGAGCCTTACTGAAGCTCCCAACTTTACATATTGCATTATTTTGTAAAAACACATTGTCTTTTTTATATATTAATAATTTCTGTACATAATACTTAGCAATATCTGTACAATGAATAATAAATAATAACAATGCAATGCACGAACCTATCTCAAGCAGACATGTACCGACCGCTTCTCGGTCACAGCCACATGGACTAGGCCTATAAATAAGGGACTCTAAATCCCCCAATTTGATTGTTCATGCCATAGGGACGTTTTCCACTGTGACAGTACTAATTCGTACTAAAATTTCAGAATTAGTACGACTTGTTCAATTCTGCCGGGTCGAGGTATGCCAGCCCGGCCCTTTTCGAATTTTGAGTTGAAACTTATACACGAATTAGTACCTAATTAGTACTAATTCGTACTAAAATTTCAGAATTAGTACCCAAAAAGATCGTGAGTTATTACGACTTGTTCAATTCTGCCGGGTCGAGGTATGCCAGCCCGACCCTTTTCGAATTTTGGGTTGAAACTTATACACGAATAAGTACCTAATTAGTACCAATTAGATACTAATTAGTGTATAAGTTTCAACTCAAAATTCGAAAAGGGCCGGGCTGGCATACCTCGACCCGGCAGAATAGAACAAGTCGTAATAACTCGCGATCTATTTGGGTACTAATTCTGAAATTTTAGTACGAATTAGGTACTAATTCGTGTATAAGTTTCAACTCAAAATTCGAAAAGGGCCGGGCTGGCAAACCTCTGACCCGGCAGGATTGATCAAGCCGTAATAACTCGCGATCTTTTTGGGTACTAATTCCGAAGTTTTAGTACGAATTAGTACCAATTAGGTACTAATTAGTGTATAAGTTTCAACTCAAAATTCGAAAAGGGCCGGGCCAGGGACATGCACCTCCTGCGAGGTGGCAGGGCAGGAAAGGTTCCAAAAACCCTATTAACATCACCTCATAGCTCCATCTTCTGATGCACCCCAACCCCCTCCCTCACACTTCTTTTGATTTCAGACTGTTTCTCCTAACATTTCACCATTATCTATTGACTTTATTATTTTTATTTTTATCTTATATGCGATACAACACGAGGAGGCCCCTCACCTCCGGATTCAAAATAGCTGCTGAATGGATAGCTCATATGTAAAATTAAATATAACAGGTAACCTTTAAATACCAAAGGTAGTAAAAGGTAAGGACACAACACGAATTACTTTTTCTTTCTACACAGTAATGCTCTACTAATTCACATTTTATTTCTTTTTTTAGAGGGTTCGGAAAAAAAAAAAAAAAAAAAAAAAAAAACAATTTGATTTTAGATCCACATCCTTTCCTGGGTCTAGTCATGGCACAGGTGGCGTATACACTACTTGAGATAGAGAAGTTCATTGCCAATTTATGCTCGGAAAAGTTGTTATTTCTGTACGCACACCTAAGACGATGGCCTATCTCCTCTCCTTCTCTCCAGCAATCTTAATCCGTCCGCTTCATTTCGGCAACTAAGATTGTAACCTAATCCAGAATGGTTACACTGGTCCGTCCGCTTCATCTCGGCAACCAGTGTAATTTCCCGTCTCTCCCCGGCTCTAGTCCGTCCGCTTCATCTCGCCAACTAGAAAGCCACCTACTATAATGACAGTTCTAGTCCGTCCGCTTCATCTCGGCAACTAGAACTGTTACTCTACCTCAGACTCTCTCACCTAGACCTCATCTACCTGCGTCCGTGTCCAGGGCTCATCCTCTGGCACGGCCGTTTCTATCTTATTAATGAATACGCCTTGTCGTGGGCCTTCTCTAAAGTCTGTAAGCCTGATTGATGGGTGGAGAAATCGCCTAAGACTAGACAACCCCGACATTGTCAACTGAGCAAGATGTACGTGATACTGTAGACATTGGAAGTTCAAAAAAGATTGTGCTCTTAAAAGAGCGATGACGAATAAAGTTTTAGTTTAAGACAGAGGTTTTTTTTTTTTTTTTTTTTTCAATTCTAACCATTATATTATTTTTCAATAAAAATTTAATAGTAACAGTATCATTATAGTTCTAATTGGAAGTCGATTTGTTTTTTATATTCAATTAACTTAATCTTGTTGATCTTCATGGTATAATGTACTTCGTTGTAAGTGGAATACTTGTGAGAACTTTTTTTAATAAACTGATTTTTATATTGTAAAACATATACACGATTTTTTTTTTTGTAAACTGTACTATATAGTTTTAAATTGAAATATCTAAATAAGAGGGCGTTGACATTTTCCTTCGCTCCGGGCGATTGATACCCACGCTACGCTACTGATAAGTGAAGATAGTATAAACAATTTATGTGCTTAAATTTGCACCCATGCCGATTAGCGAAGTCGTGTTACTGGACATAGACACTTTATTATTTGAGACAGTGATCTGCAAAACTTATTACTTCAATTTTGTTTAGAAATTGAGATAACAATGTTATTATACTACCTCCAGCAACGAGTGTAAATAAGTACTAATATCACACAATGAAGCTTTTCTATTAGAATTTATGCTTCTATTGCCTGACCAAGCATCTCATTCCAGGGCTAATATATAATTCTACTATTTGCTAAATACGTACAAAGGCTCTCCAAACAAAGGAATCTATATTTGTTTACACAAGTAGTAGATACAAAAGAAATAAAGAAACGATGTCAATAATTTTCTATTAATACCATCACAATACTGATCTTCGGGGTCAATTCATCGATATTGACATCTTCTGGGTAGTCAATACTGCAGCAACTGGAGGAGAGAACCCTGTCCCGTCCCAGGGGTAAAGGCAGACCAAAACTGAGGAGGGAAGATGAGGGTGCCTATTACCTTGCTGAATATTCCAAAATTGGAAAGAGGCTGCAGAGGATCGAGCTACCTGGCCAGCCAAGGCTCATAGAGGAGGCCAGGGCCACATCGGTCAGTAGCGCCAGGGAAAGAAGACGGTAATTTATATAATTAATAATACAGTTTTTAGAACTGGGGAACTTCATATATCTAGACTTAAATACTCGATTATGATCTGAAAACATATTTCCTTTTAGCCTCATCTTGGTTACCTTTATAAGAAAAATACAGCAATACTAAACAAAAATCACGAATAATATAAATTTTTCCTCTCTTCAGGATATTATCATTATTTGGATATAGAACGTTTTGCATCTCACACCGTCATTTCTTATTTGCTAATATAATAAAGAATTAACTAAAACCACAAATCATTTAATAATTTGTATTATCTAAAATTTGGCACTGAAGTTACAAGTTACCCGACGATGATCCTCGGAACTCGTCATGACCATCCGCCATTTTTCATTTGGAAGGATTATTTATATAATAAAAGTACACAGTAGACGTATAAACATTACATTGAAAAAATTAATTTCATTTTTTAATCTTGCTTCTGATGTGAACTTACTCCTTCAAGACATGAGATATTCAATGTGGCTTTAAGATCTTTATATGAGCTGCGTCCGCCGCTCACGCGATGTAAATTGCTCGGTTATATTTCGCAATGATTCAGCGGGAAGCAGTCATTGGCTTTAATCAATTCCTATCGTCCCCACCCCCTTTCACGACAACACCGTTTCACACCTGTTTTAATCAACGGCAGTTGCTCTTCGTAGGCAGTTCAAGATGCAGGAGGTAGAGACTTGGGTAAGTTCTCCAGCCGATCTACTAGTATTCGAGTAAATTTAACTAAAACAAAAATATTTGATCATATAAATAAAATATTTTATTTTCAATCCGAATTATTAGATAAAATTGTCGTTCCCAACAAGCAAGTAAATAAGTAAACAAAAATATGTATATCTGCTTCGAGGATTTAATCTTAACATATATATAAATCTTTTTTTCAGCGCACTATATATAAACGTGTATTGCAGCAAGAGACTTTGGAGGTAAAATTTGGTAAAAAATAAAACAAACTTTACGCTGATAGCTTATCATTTAATATACTCAAGTTCCTAATTTTATTTTACTTTGTATATGTTGAAATGTATAATAACCGATCAAGTTATTATACATTATAAATATAAGTCATATGATATATAAATATATTAGGTCCATTCACACGATACGTACCCGGACCGTTTTATTTTTATAAAAATATAGAAACTCTAACACATAATACATAACAAAATAACTTAAAAATTATAATATTGTTTCAATAACATAATGGTTGAGGTTTGGTTCCAGAGGTGAATTTACTATTTCACTGAATTTTGTTTCCGGGAACCGGCAAATTTTGATCCTGAGTCCAACGATTGTCCCTACGGCCTAGTCAGAACTTAAAGCCTCCTCCCTTCCCATACTGTTATGAAGTGTAAATTGATATATGAGTTTGTAAATGAAAAGTAAAATGAGTTTAGAAAGACTAATTTATAGTTTGTAATATATTAAGTGAACGGAACGTAAACGGTTTGAAAGGGAAACTGCAAGTATAGTTGATTCCGTCCTTAAAACTGCCGCAACCTTTATTTTCACCGTAATTTGAAAATATTTGAGATTTTTGTATTCGTATTTATTTATAAGATATGCATATAACACATATTTTGTTTGTATGTTCTAGCGTTTCCATATAAATGAATATATTTCTATGAATGAATAAAAATGAGTCAAAAATTGTGGGAATATTATTAGTTAATAAAAAGAAAAACATAAAAATAAATGTCATTAATTAATTTATATCAACCTTTCAGTATGTATAATATGTACATTCCAGGGGTTATTAGCAATTTTAATATCAGAAAAATATATTAATTAAATTAAAATAATTATTCAACATTTAATTGAAAAACGATAACATTATTGTAATAAATAAAAATCATTTTAAAAAACGTAATAAAATTTTATAAAAAAATTCCTATAAAAACCTTATTTAGTAAGGTGAATTTTTATTTGAAATGTTGGATGTTCACTTTTGAATTTATTAATTTTGTATCACATGTAAATTTCAATATAAAATTGTTGTTGGTAATGATTTAATTATGTTTATTCTACTAACGGTCGTTTTGTTTCATTCAATAAATACATTTGACCTGCTGTAATTTTCATTTTTAAACGGGGGACAGTCTTCGATGATAGGTTTGAAGTTTTGCATTTTTTTACGTATACTAATATGTCCCATAAGTATTCTCTCTATTTTTTTAGTATTAGCCAGTGCAAATATTATCCTGTTTAACCACGTGATTTTGACTTCATTGTGTGATTTCTGGAATGATTGTACGTAAATGTTGAGTTTGTGTACAAACACTTTTTTAATATATTGTTCTATCATGGATTGGATGGTAATTTTTGATGAATTGGTATTGAATTGTCGTGTTTTAAATTTTCGATCTGAATTCCCAGTAAGGATTAATTGGTCTAGATAGATATATTTCCAATATTTCGTCATATTTTTTATTAGTTTCTTATCTAACAAGTCATCAAAAAATTAAGACGATCTTTTCCCTATAATCAGCCTACAATTATTCAGCAGTTTAATTATAATGCATACACATTCTAATAATATTATTCACAATTAATTTACAGGAATTTTTGTTTCATGCAATATAAAATATTATTTATAATAATATATAATTTATCTTAAATATGTATTGTTACTCACTAATCAGATTTATTTATTGATAGATATTACAATCTGCCACACAGTTGTGGGCAATAGGTAATAGTGATGAATGATCTCATACATACTAAAATAAAAATAAATAAATAAAATAAATTAAAAAAAAAAACTCTCTTAAAATATATACAAACAAAAGAATAGACAAGATGAACATAATCAAACTATCTGTATGAAAAATAAATAAATAAAATAACATAATGATAAAATAATATATACAATTATATTGTTACTAGCCATATTTTTACATCCACTCCTATTCGTCATTTTAAATTAAAATGAAACAAAATAATTTGTTTCTCTCATTTTATGTAGTATTGACTGATATTATTTAAAGAAAAATTGCCATAAATTAATTGTAAATAATGTTTATTGCTTGTGTTATGTTTACTAAAATGTTTGTTATGTTTATGACTAACAACTTTTTTTTATAGTTTTTCATTTTTAAAATAGATTTATACATGTACATCTTAAATTAATTTTTTTTTATAGTGTTTTCTATTTCTCATCTGAAAATTATTCTTCCATTTTTTTATTCATTTGCCAAACAATTTCATTTATTTCAAAAATTTTACTCAATTGTTTAATAAAATAAATTCTTATAACAATTCAAGTTATCAAATAATAATAATCAAATAAAATTAAATAAATGATAAATTAATAAATAGTTAAGGAATAAGTGAGGAACATTTCAAAAACCCTAATACATAAGCTATTTTCGTATTAGAATCTTCGACTACCTGAATTCCTATGTTGATAAAGTGTGACCTTTCTTTTTTAATAATCTATAATTTATTCAAATTGAATCTTTTTCAAGGTCAAATTTCTGATCAAACTCTAATTTTTCGTATAATTTCTTTGAAACTATCGTTTTACTCTTGATAGTAAAATTTTGTTTTAATGTTATTAATTGAATTTATTGATGAATGTGTATTTATAACTGTAAAAAAGAACATATGTTGTCATTGAAGGGGCAAGATGAAGGGGTTGTATTACAAATAGTAAATTTAAAGAGAACAAGGTTCAATGTTTTTTTGTTGGTGTATCTTTTTGTTGTTATGTTTTGAAATGTACATAGCCCCTTCTACATCTAGGTATATCAGCTATTAATTGGATTTTGAGGTTAGATTACCTCTCACTAGCTCTAGATAGGAATCTATCCTCTTCATCCTCACAAAAGATTTTTTAAAAAAATGTTACATAGCCCTTCATCCACTTAACCCTTCAATTACGATTATTTTTTAACTGACTTGTAAAAATGGTTTCAATTAAATATTTATCTTTTATTTATTCTTATGGTGACGGTAAAATTGTTTGTGTAATTGCTAAAAGAAAAATTAGTTTTTTCAATAATCTATTCCCAGTATTCAACTAGAATAGATTATTGTTTATAGGTTTATAAAAAGTTTCCATTAAAATATTCAAACTACCTGCAAATCACATAAAAAGAATTATCAGAAACGTATTAATACTAGTCTTAAACGAAATGCCAAATAGTAAACAAAAAAATTAAATTTTGTAGCGATTTGAAAAAATAAACCCAAATAATTCGAGTACAATTTATTTAAAATATAAATGTATCACTTTCTCAATTCTTATCAAATCTTGACACAAAATTAATATTAGCAGTAAAAAATGCAGATAAAGATTGCTCGAATACCAAAGTAGTTATCTCCAACTTTATCAGATCATTACTTCTACCTTACCTGCAATTTGAGATAAAAGTTCTACTCAGGCGATAAAGCGTGATATTAAAATAAATGTTGAGCATGCCTTCAGCTGAAAGCTTTCTGGGAGATAATGCACTGCATCCACGTACACTATGTTTTCATCAATATATAATTTTAATTAAAAGAAGTTGTTAAGTTCGATATCTTATTTATAGTTCGTCCGTTTGTTTTTGTTCAATGGTATGGAACTTATTTTATCATCAAACATTTATTCATTTACTTTATCTTTCATTATCAATCTTTACGTGTAAGTACACTCATATTCTAATACCAAAAGCTCTTCAGTAAATTTTTTTCTGAATTAAATTATCAGTGAATTTTGAAGTATGATACTTTTTTTTTTCGCGGCAGTGGTATCAGGGTAAAATTTATATATATATGTACCTATTAATGTACTAAAGTACACGACGTAAAATTACTGTAATAAAATTTAATCTTATTCCCCTTTTAAAGCTTTAAGAGTTTCTCAAGAATTTGCTTTATAAAAAAATTTAGTTCAGTTTTAAAACTTATGCCATGCGCGGTGTATATAAATAAAACTGAGTTTCTGTATAGTTTATTTGGTTCTGATAAGGTCTCATTGGAAGTTCATTGATTTTTCAAACTCGGTTATATAATTTCGTTGTATTCAAGAAGTCCGTACTGGATTTCACTTTTTTTTTCTAATTCTTGCTGGTTTGAAATATTTAAAGAGTCCATCATAAAGACAGTTTAATTCCATTTTACAAATTCTTTCACCATAATGTTAATAAAATTTACTTATCTCCCTAGTAAATTACAATTCCATTTTCTTGTATACACTATTCGAAAAAACATATTGGGTTCAAAGTTACTTTGATTATCTCTTTTTTTTTTTGCACAATTATTGGTAATTGGATCTTCCTTATTTATTCCTCAAAATTGATTGATTTGAGGGACGCTATAAATCCAGCAAATTTAAATGTCATAATGGCTCTAGTTATTTTCACCGGTGAGATTTCGAGTTACTTATGTCTTAGTTATCAAATTAAAACATCATAACCATTCGTGATGTCTCAGAAGGTCTCGAGGCCATTTTGTTTTATGCGCCAAGGAGGATTGTCAGGAATAGAAAAGGAAGCAAGGTTAAAAACTATTAGGTGGTTATGCGAGAGGAATTCGAAGGTTTGTTGGAGTCTCCAAGCTCAACTCCATTACAAGATTTTTTTTGTTTTGTTTTTTATTTATTTAATCAAATTTACAACTGTACAAAATAATACAATAAGTAAATATGTTGTTTGTTTCATATACACTTGAAAATCTTGGGAAGGAACCACCCATTGGTGGTACTTCAAACATTAATTAAAATTAGAAGGTCCCGTGGCCATCTTCTTTTCAGACGCCTCGGAGGATTATCAGGGATTGTTAAGGATGAAAGATTACGAATTAATAGGTTAGGATGGTTAAGGAGTTTGGAATGAAAAGACGCATATCTGTTTTGGGCCAAATCTGCAACGAATGGGATGTTAAGGTCTTTGTGAATGAGTTTATTTGTAACGTAATAAGGAGCATCAAGGATTTTCCGTAGGATTTTGGATTGTAAGGATTGGATGCGGGAGGAATATGATAGTTTGGTGGATCCCCAGAGCTCAACTCCATATGTCCAAATTGGTCTGATTATCGTATTGTATACTAATATTTTGTAGTGAATGGGAAGCTTAGAGCGTTTGTCAAGTAAGTGTTGTAGCAATCGGAATCTACGAGCAGTTTCTTATCATTTCAGTCTTGTGTGTGGATTCCAAGTAAGTCTCTTGTCAAGATGGAGTCCTAAGTATCAAATCTGTTCAACAGGCGTTGGTGGAGTATTTAGAAAGGATACTGTAGGACAGGAGGGTAGAGGGTTATGACGAAAGTAAAGGTGATCTGATGGGATTTGTCAGGATTTATTTTGATTCTGCAGTTTTGACACCATTCTTCAATGGATGTTATGTGTGTCTGTAGTGTTTGTGATGCATTAGTTGGGTCGTTGTTTACAGACAGTATTACACGGACTGTGGTAGGGTGGGTTGGGATGTCTGCTATTAGATTTTTAATATCACACTTCAATATATATGCAAGGCAAAGTGAGAGGAGGGATGAAAAGGGGCCAAAGATCTGCTATTGTATTATAAATTGAAACATGAATTATTAAAACGAAATGGTCCGGGTTGTCAAGAAAAATTAAGAATTGTTTAAATTATTGATTAATGACGAACATTTCGACTCACTATACAGGCTTTCTTCGTCGGGGCTGTTTTTATTGGTTGAGGTGTACCATAATACACCAATAATAATGAATAAATTTGATTCACACCAGATAGGGACTGGCTTTGATACTGAGAATAATAAACCTGCTCATTGCTCATTGTACATCAAATCGACTCGCCAAATCACCTTAGTCTAAGTTTTAAATTATTCAATTCTTTTCACAATTATTGTTAGCATGAAGTGAGCAGTCTATGCACTACCATAAAGCCTTGTTTCTGGAATATAGTATGCTCACTAACACCGACAAAGAAAGAGACTAAACAAATTATTTATGAATACAATAAGAGCTCTTATTGATTAAAAAAAGATATGGTTCAAAGAATATAACACTGAACAAATAAAATGTGGTGTTAGTTATTATGTGGAGAAGATGGGTGTCCAGTCTAGTAGGGAAACTCTTCAAATCTCAAGTAAGTTAAGAAATCCGATCAATATTGTTCAAACATTGTAAAAATGCCCACAATAAGTTATTGCAGCGATGTCCCTGCAGCTGGTTCACCTGAAGGCAAATAAGGGGAGAAAATAATAATACAAATTGGTAGAAGAAATTTATTGATAAAAGTTAAACAAATGCTGGTTTTAAAACACTTATCAGGTATGGCGCCTATGTAATTCTGCCTAATTATAGGCCAAATTTAAAAATACTAATTTCAAGTAGTTAATATTTACTGCTCTCAATTTTGTGACAAATGGACTGTTGATACAAGGTCGCTTATCTTCCGCTGCCGCTTGGCTCCTGAATCGCGTAGGAAGTCTTCGCTTGATATTTGCTTCCGCTTCATTTTAGGCATTCTAAAAATTATCACCTCCATATTAATAATACATTTATGCGTACTATAAAGGCGTACTGTAAACCCATACAGTGTCAGGGATGCAGTACGTTGTAAGGAAGAACTGTTAGTACACCAACGGTTGTGCGAGGAGGTGAGTGAGGTCAGAATCACGCTCGACTGTCATATTTTTCTCTAAGGTTACTCACTTTATGAGGCTGGGTAGATCCCAGAGGACAGTAGACTCACGGCTACAGTGCCATTATAAATATGTTTAATTTAACACCTTGCTAAATCTACAATGACGAATTAGGTTACGATAATTTAATTTATTAAATCTTTTGAAATCAAATGAAAAATAATGATAAAAAACGTATTAGTACGATTTATTTTATCTGTTTATTTAAATATCTGATGTTTTTATTACATACTAGAGTAGGCAATAAATGAAACATTACATAGTGTAACATTAAAATTTTTCCTGTAGCTCTAGATAACAATAGTTAAGAAATAAATTATTATAAATTAAAGTTACAATGTTTTAAATTATTGTACATACTATATTACTTATATGTTAATAATACACACTAAATTTATGATTTCTATCCTTCAGAGCATAAGTCCTGGTGTATAAGATTTTTTTTTCTCATTTATTATGCTGCACATTTAGTTTTCTTTTCAGTATTTTAATCATTGATACTGCTTGGTGGCAGAATTTTCGTATGTATTTTTTACGACGGTATGAGTTGTATACTTATCAAAGTAATGATGGAATGTATGTAAATTTAACTTAATATTTTTGCGATGTTGCTAAATAATAAAATATAATTAAATTAGTACAAAAAAAAAAAAAAAAGAA
>NW_027104790.1:161385-163477 GCF_000696795.3 Halyomorpha halys
AAAGTTTGTTAAAGAACATAAAAGTTGCTATCAAAATTTTTCTTAGCAATTTATTATAAAGAGTGATTATTTACATTCCAATACCGCTCTCTTAATTAATTTAATAATAATATTTATGTATTATTTATGCTAGCATATTACATGAAAATGTTAGGGTATGTGTGATATAAACTATATAATGCTAAAAGCTGGTTTTTGTACCTTCAATTGTGACAAACCAAGTTTTTCCTTTATTAACTTATTTTATGACACATTGGAACACACCAAGGACTGTTTTAATCACCCGTTTTAATTCACTTTCTTTCATTAAAAACAAGGGAAACAGATTGCAATAAACAACAGCTTCAAAAAAATAATTAAATAAAATGGCGATAAAGATAGTAATAAAATGTATTTTTATGGTGATTAACCCACTAAAACATAAAATAACCTAATAAATGAGATTAATCAATTTTTTTAATTATACCAGTCACAGATATATGTGTCTATAATAATATCTTGATCCATCTTTAATAAATATTTTTTTGTAAAAATCTACAAAAGTTTGGGTAATGGGCCTGTAACCTTAAGTTGTCATCAAATCCTTATTATCTACTTTACATCTCTTTTTTTAAGATTTATCTTATAAATGAAGTTTTATTTCATGAAATGTACGCATTTCATTTGTTTGATGATAGTATAAAAATTCAAATTTGAACTTTTCTCTTAACTGGATGTCGAAGTAGAAGACCGGAAAAACAGTAAATAAATAAAATAAGTATATTTTTTCCATAAACATAAAAAAAATAAAATAAAATAAGATAGTAAAAGAAAAAAGTAAAGTATACAATAATATTAAAGACAAAATCAAGTTTATACAATTATTACGAGGACATTTTCGCTTTATAATAGGGACTTCATATCAGCACTCTGGAAGAAGATACAATTTTTTTTTAAATTTTCTAATAGGAAATTAGATTTTTTAAATTAGGATCTAATAGAAAAAAAAAATAGTACCATTGTAACTTCTCCACATCACTTTGAAGGTTAAAAATGTTTTGTTGTGGAAATATGAAAAATAAATCTCATTCCTATCACAGAACTTGTTTCATTGACATTCGAAAGCTATTATATACTAAAGGTTGAGAAAGTTTTTTTTTTTTTAATTAAAAATTGTTTGATAAAATATTTAACAGACTATGTCCTTCCTATAGAAATAGAAATGATGGTGGTTCTCAGCATTACACTAAGCGAAATAGAGGGAGGTTACAGTTTTTTACAACTTATTAATTTAGTAAAATATCGATTTTAATCATAAATTCAAATAAATATTGCATCAATTGTGACGAAACTATATAATTTAACCAGTATAACATAAATGAAGCACTTTTAGTTTTTAAGTGTTATTTCACCGAAAATCCTTTTCAAAAGCTATGTAAGCTACCAGAGGTAAACATTATTGGGTCCACTGACCCTGGAATGTCCTCCTGACCTACTGAGTTCTACTGCGGCAGGTCACCAAGGTGTGGGCCTTAAGTTTGGTTATAGGAAAGCATAAGATGACCGGATAGTGTAGGTATTTTAACTCTAATGGGTTGTTGCATGGTATCATGGGGATAAGAGCTATAAAACAGTATCACAGGACCTGCAGCTTTTAATATATTTGCCTCAATATATTGCCTTCTTGCAGTCTATGAAACCCTAGTTGTGTGTCGTTACGCGAAATTTCGAGCAGAAAATCTAAGAGAAATAGTCCAGGAACTCAACCAATCAAATGACCATGGATCGTCTTGGCCGAAAATATATATTGAAAATTATGTCCTTTCCTCTTTATGGAATAGTGTCAGGGTCGTTCGGCCCATTTCACTTGTCCTGAGAATGACACTATTCCACATTCAGGAGCCTGGGGATTCCATCAATATTCCAAGAGAAGGAAACACAGCCTGTTTTGTTACTTACCACTTCGGTTTCAATTTTCACCAGGACTATATACCAGGAAATATATTTGTTCAGTTACTCCAGAAGCATCGAGAAACAAAATAGTACAAGAGCCAAAGAGGAGAAAAAAGGCAGTTCCAATTTTTGATTACTTTAATGAAAACTATGTATAATC
>NW_027104790.1:164007-182601 GCF_000696795.3 Halyomorpha halys
AAATATATACTATAAAAAAGATTTATAGTTGTTCGGACAAATTTTGATTTTCCAAATTTATATTCATATGTGAATATCATAACAACTACTACCCCTGCGAAGATAAGAGTCATAAACTACTTTATAGTAAGTTAAATTTCCTTTATTTTGAGTGGTGGTAGACATATGTGCGTCTTATGGATCTAGAGATATATTTTTTCAAAAATCCAATATATTATACGAACAACTAGAAATTAACATTTTGTGAGTTTATTTTGTCAAATATCATGAAAACTACTACTCCTACAAAGATAAACATAATTAACTATTTTGTAGTAAACTTAACTAGCTTTAATTTGAGCGCTGGCAGACATCAATACGTCCGATTGTTTCTGAAATAAAGTTTTTCATAAATCAAATTTATTTTCCGAACAACTATAAATCAATTTATTTTAGCAAATATCATGAAAACAACTATTCCTACGAAGTTAATAGTGATAAATCTCTTTATAGTCCATTAAACTACCTTTAATTTGAGTGCTAATAGACATCTGTACGTCACATAGTTCCTGAGATATAGATTTCTCAAAACAAATTAGATTCTTAAGTCAAATTAAACAAATTAAATTTTAATTAATTATTAAAACTAATCTTTCAGTAGATTTTAAAGAAATTTAGCTTTTTAAAATGCTATAACTCGAGAACTATTTGGACGTAAATAGCTCTTTTAGGGCTAAAATTTCAGCAAATTTACTCTTCTTTAAATAATGTTCACTTAGATTTTCTAGTGTTGGTAGTTTGTAAGATATAGAGCTCCGAATGAAAAATTAATGTTTTGAAACAGCCGCCATTTTGTAATCCCCCTACCTGTACTTGGCAGACTCATCAATTCTGACTAGTAATTATACATAGTTTTCATTAAAGTAATCAAAAATTGGGGTGAGATAACTGTCTTTTTTTCTTCCCGGCTCTTGTACTAAAATCTTCTACTGTTGAATTCATAATACTAGAAAGAATTTTACGGTGCTCACTCGGTACTCTTAAGTGATTTCGCAAATTACGACTTAATACTTTGAATAATAGTTTTTTATTGAAGAAATACTTTATAATCATACCAAACAAATTAAACTTACTTTGATGAGAGAACAACACAATTCCCCCAAAACTGATTTTGGGTTTGTTAGTCTCTAGCAAAAACAAATTTTTTTTTTGGATCTAATTAACAGAAGTTAAATAAACCATTACGTAGTTAGATAACAATCATCTCCGTAAGAGTATCAATCCGTGATATTCGCTAAAATATATCCACTAAATGTTCATTTCTCGTTTTTGGAAAATATTAGGTTTCGGAATAACAAAACTATGCTTCGGGAATTATTGAACTTACAGAACTCAAATAATGGTTCGTTAAATGTACAATAAGATAGTTTACAATGATACGTCATCTATTATAAGTAGATATTATATTAATATCTACTTATTATACTTTTGATAGCTATTGGCAATAAATTTAAAAATATACGAAAGCCATTTTGAATAATCTGCCTTGAATAGTAATTTTTGATTGGTCTCACTAACATAAGATTTTTATGTCGAGACCCTGCCATGAAGACCTTTAGAATTTAGGAAAGTTCTTAGCGCTCTCGTACTTACACTCACTCCAGAAGTTGATTCGAATATATTAGCTAGGGCACCTGCACTGACAGCTGGATTTTTAAGCGCTTCAATTTTGATTTTTCTCTCCATTCTTTCATTTAGTTTCTTCGGACGACCTTTGTACCGGTTATATGCAGTTGAGCCTCATTCTTCATACCTCTGGATCACGCACCTTATTGTAGAAAAATTTACAACATACGTTACAATACGTTACAATTTTTGGTAATTGCACTACAAAATCACTTTCTCACGAGCGGTAGCACTCAGTTCACTTGTTTTTGGTATTATTAAGCAGTTAAAAATATGTAGATAATACATGATTGAAATATATTAGAATAATATATAGGAAGATGGTCAGGGATGCGGTCAAAGGAGAAACAAAAATAGTTGTAAACTATTTTTGTTTCTCCTTTGACTGCAACCCTGACCATCTTAATATATATCAATTTTTACGGTCAACTATATACATATATTTTAGAATAAGGTTTGGAAAGAATAGAATTATACTCTAGGAAGTAAAAAAATAAACAAATCTTTGTGTTTATGTACAAACAATGTATGCAAAGACGTTTACTGGCGTTTTATTATAATCAAAGTTTTCATTCGAATGTATACTATTTTTTAAGAGGTTTTAATTGTACTTTTTATTGTAGAAACTAAGATGGATTGTTTTTAATTTTCCAATTCATTATATAAAGAAAAACCGGGATATGCAAATACTGTTTTCCCCTAACGTATCCGTAATTTATGTCGGTACTCTATATTGTTTCAAGATTATGGATACCAGTTTAACGTTGTCTCTATACCCTAAAAAATAACAATGAAATGATTGGTGAGTTATATAAAAGAGGACAAAGATTTTCGATCCTGAATAATTATATTAAAAAATGGCGAATATTAGTTGGATATTGCTTAAAACTTTCCGATGGTTTTACGTAATAACTAGAAGAAGTTTCATCAGAACAAAATTCACCAATTGCTAAAGAAAAGCAGACAAAGTTAGAGTAACATACTAACAGAAATTTAAATAGCTACGGTTTCCAACAATGTAATAAATGAAAGGTGAAGATAAAATATTATTACTCCATTCTAATCCATAAATAGAAAAAAGTATTATTTTGCTTATCTCATTTTAAAGAAGTGGAATTAATATTCCGGTTCGATCCAGTTTCTTTAAGTACGTGGTACAGCTGAATGCGATAAGAGATCACTAAGTAAATATTTACACCTATTTCGTGATCTTTTTTAAGAGCATGAATTGTGAAAACACTCGTGAATTTAATTTTTAAGCCTAATGCAATTGATTTATATATGTATATTTAATCTGTAGTAAGAAAACTTAACATGAAAAGTTGTTTAAAAAAAATTTATAACTGAGAAAAGTAGAAAGAAATAATTTTTAACATTACGTAAAAAAAATAAAAGTTTACAAATATTTTTTTACTTTCTTATTTTTTCACATGTTCATTTATATTTGACTTAATTTTATCATTTTTACTGAATAAACTGTAATCATCTATTCCTTTATATGTTAGTATACATTTTTTTTTTTCAGCAAAGTATCTGGACTAATGAGGATTTTACGGGATTTGTTTGTTTGTTTTTGCTTAGTGGCGCTAAACATTATAGGTTATTATCGCCATTTATACTTTATTTAATTTTTCTTACATTTGTTTAATTTAATTTAATTTTGTATCATATATTGTTTATTTATTTTTTTAATTTTATCATTATTTATTTTTTTGTCTACCCGATGTAATATTTTGGTCAGTAAACCTTTTGATTTTAAAAACTGGAACACCAATTTCGCTGTTATATCATCATCTAAGAGGGTTTTTGAACTATCCGGGTTTAATCCTAAGTTATTGAGGTGTGATGTGAAATATGGGCATTCTTGGAATATATGGTTAACTGTCTACTTGTTGCAATACTGGCATTTCGGACACGTTTGTCTTGAAATATGATTTTACGGGGTTTTACTGTACAACTGTCAACGATTTCTCTCAGTAAATTCCCCCCTCTTCCGAAGAAAAAAATTTAACCTTCTCCTTCCTGGTAGAAATAAGTTGGTAACTTGTTGGATGACCGCTCTTTCATCTCTGTGAATTTGTTTTGTGCAAACTTGACACCTCATAACTCTTTTTATATTAACTTTAGAACTTTGATTATTAAGGATAATTGTTAAATCTCTAAGAGGGGTTAATAGAACTATCAAAAACGACAAAAAAGTTTACTAAAAATATTTTGTTTTTAATTTTCATTCTGAAAAATGGTGATAATTAAAATTCTTGGAGTTCTAGTAGAACTCCCCCCTTCCCCCAAAGAGTTCTTGAGTCCTCATAATTTTATCCAAAAAATATTTAAAAATACATGCGGCTTTTGTGAAGCTTTGACACCCTTTGGCACATTAATTATTAAGGATAATTGTAAGAACTCTTAGGAAGGCTAACAGAACTCCCAAAAACGACAAACATTGTGGGACAAGCATTTTTTTGTCAGCAACCAACAATTCTTTTTAGAGTTATGGTGAAAATAACATAAAACAATGATAATTTTCATTATTAATTGTTTTATATATAAAAATTATTTTCTAAAACATATCATTCACATAAAATATATCTCTTATAATGAAAAATTATATTTCTGAGATTTATATGTTTACTGTGGCACCCAACTGTCCCAGCTCCATTTGTGATCAATTATTTACAGTTTATTTTATTTTTTTAAATTTCTTAAATCCCCGGCTTGTACAACGGTAGCTTATATTGGCATATATAAGTATTAATTTATAACATGTATATATGTCTCTTATTTTTAAACACACTTTGTTCTAGTCACCAATTATATAAAGACTTAGACCTGTTTTCCCTACCTAGTTATTCCTGAAATATGGTGAGAGGGTTAAACCTAATCTAACCAGTTTCGAGTTCGTAAAGAGCCGTTAGTAATGCAAACAGTGTTAGTTCAATCAGCAAACTAATACAATTTATTGTTTAAAAATAACTTGAAAACAAGCTAATTTTTTTTTATTTACATCTACTTTGGTTTTTTTCGGTTGATTCCTCTTTCTCTCTTTTTTTTTTAACTGATGTGTCAGTTCAACACTTGGTAAACATGATTCTGCGTATATATATTTCTTTAATTACGTGCTTTTCATATTGAAATAATTCCAACATCCAAGATAATGCATTTATTAATTATCAATGTCGCAATCACTTTACACGATAATAGAGAATGATCCGAACAGAATTTCATTCAATCTTACTCCGTAATGTGGATTTCTAACGCGCATTAGGAACACAGACGGCTGTTTTTATCATCCTAATCAACTCGAGCTTCATGTCATAAAATCTTTGAATCCGTCTGATACCAAATCAAATATATGTTTGTTTATGTTATTAGTTTTATTCTTATTATCTCCAATTCGTATGAATATGCAAAAAAACCAATCTTGATGAATTTATTAGGGTTATAATCTATTGGATTTCTACTACTTGAATATACACTCACAGGAATTTCCTTACGGCTACAAATTCCTATACAAAAATTGCTTGTATATTGCTGTCTGCATCTTGCTAATATTGGAATGATTAAACTTTTTTTTCCCTCGAAGTTTAGCTTTGCAGCCAATTTAATTATATTTTGATTTAACTATCTCGAATGTTTGATTTTCCCTTTACTCAAAAGTTAATTCGCTTCAATAAAAATGTGAAAAAATAAGAAACTAATTAAATATTTGTAAACATTTTTTTTTTCTTACGTAATTGTTAAAAATTATTTCTTTCTACTTTTCTCAGTTATAAGTTTTTTTTTTAAACAACTTTTCATGTTAAATTTTCTTACTACAGATTAAATATCCATATATAAATCAATTGCATTAGGCTGAAAAATTAAATTCACGAGTGTTTTCACAATTCATGCTCTTGAAAAAGATCACGAAATAGGTGTAAATATTTACTTAGTGATCTCTTATCGCATTCAGCTGTACCACGTACTTAAAGAAACTGGATCGAACCGGAATATTAATTCCACTTCTTTAAAATGAAATAAGCAAAATAATAATTACTTAAAAAAAGTTAATTAGCTTCCAGAATACTTAAAAAAATAGTCAAGTTAAAAAAAAAAACTTCTGCATCAATTTATATTGAGATCTAATAGAACTCTTCACGCTCATTATTTTCCAACATAATTAATATTTTGAAATACAAGTTGGCTATCGATGAGTTATCACAAGACTTGGTAAAATATGATTAATCTTAGATATTTTCATTCTTTAGTGAAGTTTATACATATTTTGACATCATGCAACATACATTGAAAATGAGTTATATCTTGAGAGAAGTTCGGTTTCTCAGAAACTATTCAACAAATGTTTAGTAAAGCTCATTTTGAAGCTAGTAAAATGCACTATAACGAAGTTTACAGTGATCATCTCCGTAAGAGTTGCAGTTTATTCGCCAAAATATATTCATGAAATGTACATTTTTCGTTTTGGAAAAGACTATATCTCGGGAATTGTTGACTATACAGAACTTAAATTTTAAGTTCTTCTTACTAGACTATTAGTAACTCACAGTTGGATTGGCGGACACATGATCAGAGTTGGGCATTAGTGAGCTAATATTTAGTTAACTAAGAACAATCTAATCATTGTCATCATTAGTTCCCCTAAAAAATTGGAACTAATTTAGTTATTGACGGTTAGCTACCGCTAAATTAGTCCCAATCTTTTAGAGGAACTAATTCTTTAACCCTATTAGTGGTTACCCTAACATATTAGGGTCCCTTTATAAAATTCAGAATTTTATTTTAAAAGATAATATAAATCGATTGCCAAACGCGCGATCACAAAATCAATTCGCAAGCGCGCGATCAAAAATCGATTTTTTTTTCATTTTTAACACTTCCAAAAACATATTAAGGGACCCTAATAGTTTATAAACCCCAAATATTAAAATAAATCGATACGCTAGCGCGTTATCTTAATATAGATTCTTTTTCTCAGCACCTCTGAAATTCGATTGACCTGAGAAAACATAAACATGGCCATATATCAGAAATAAGAAAAGTTATAATGAAGCCTGTGCTTGATTTTTTTTATTACAATATTATTTTTCAGTTGAAACTAAAGATAGAAAGAACTAAGTATCAGTTTTAGTTAAATATAAATAAACGCGTTTTAATTAAATGTTACGTTTTAACGGTTCATAATTAAATGTTAGTTGCTGGTTTCAGATCATAGCTAATTCTGTTCAAAAAGTAGCTATGAGCCAACAGCTAACAACTATTCGGTTAATTTTAGTTGCAACTACCGCTAATTTAGCTTTAGTTTTTAGTCGTTAGTTACAGCTAGCTTTTGCCCAACTCTGCACTTTATGCATCCAATCATCAAGCGTCCAAGTTTGGAAGGTATTTGTAGCATCGTATAGAAGCAGATTTAAGCTGTAATAAGTAGAAGAAGTTTCATCAGAACAAAATTAACCAATTTCTAAAGAAAATCAGACAAAGTCAAAGTAACATACTAACAGGAATTTAAATAGCTTCGGTTTCCAACAATGAAAGGTAATAAAATATTATTATTCATTCTAATCCATAGATAGAAAAAAGTATTATTTTGTTTATCTAATTTGAAAGAAGTGGAATTAATATTCCGGGTCGATCCAATTTCTTTAAGTATGTGGTACAGCTGAATGCGATAAGAGATCACTAAGTAAATATTTACACCTGTTTCGTGATCTTTTTTAAGATCATGGATTGTGAAAACATTTGTGAATTCTATTGTTCAGCCTAATGCAATCGGTTTTTATATATTTAATCAGTAGTAAAAAAATTTAACATGAAAAGTTGTTTTAAAAAAACAAACTTATAAGTGAGAAAAGTAGAAAGAAAGAATTTTTAACATTACATAAAAAAAAAAAAGTTTACAAATATTTATTTACTTTCTTATTTTTTTACATGTTTATTTATATTTGAATTAATTTTATCATTTTTACTGTATAAACTGTATTCACTTATTCCTTTATATGTAACTATACAATTTTTTTTTTTTTAGCGAAGTATCTGACTCTTGAGGATTTTACGGGATTTGTTTGTTTGTTTTTGCTTAGTGGCACAAAACATTATTGGTCATTATCGCCATTTAAACTTTATTTATTTTTTCTTAAACTTTTTTAATTTAATTTAATTTTATATTTTATATTATTATTTTTTTGACCTCGTAAGCTCCCCTAAAAAACATGGATGTAATTTTAATACTATTTTAATTAAAAAAAAAAAAATATGAATGAATTGTTCTAGAAATATCTCTCCATAACCATCGTTTTGTTGAATATATATATTCTTCAAGGACTCTTCGAGGTGTCCCTAAAATGACGCATTGATTTTTTTTAAACGATTTTTTTCAGAACTTGACTATGAGATACAGCTCAAGCGGCAATATGATTATCAACTTACACATAGTATGATAATATACATAATAATACACATAATACCTAAAATATAATACAATAGTTAAAATTGTATCAGAATATTCAGGGGATCTCACTGAATAATTTGAGCCATCAAAAATACGTTTGTGCTGTTCCCTCAAAAATCATTACGTACCTTCATACTGTTCAGTTTAAATATATGGCCTACATTATTTTTTATTTCGTTATATTTTCTATTTGAATGTTAAGATGATATATTGGTTTTAAAAGCTTTATTTCTTACTTTCAGTGCAGTAATAACATAACTCAAAAATTGACTAAAGAGAAAATGAAACTTTAAAGATTTTAAGTTTATAATAAAACTATTGTATTTTACTTTCTATTCTATTGAACTATTGTCAAGTATATTAATTTATGTTATTGTGACCGTAAATAAAAACATCAGGATTTAAAATTATTAATGTGTTTTCATTTATTTTGAGATAAAATAATATCGTATTGAAGTTGTGATTTATGCAATGTAGTATTCAAAATGAAGTTATATTTATAATAAAAAAAAAGTTTTTTACTTTTTTGCAAAATGTCCTTTTTAATAACTAGTATGCGGCCTAGTACAAGGTTTTTTTTTCAGTACATTTTGTTTTGACTTTCTAATTAGAAGGTTGGCAGAGGTCCAAATAACTCATTAAAATTTTGAAAACCAACATTGATTTTAAGAGTCAGCATCATTTAGTACCAAAAAATTGAAAATTTATTTTTTATATAATTCTACAGTTAGTTCTGGAGTTTGCCCAGGCCATAAAGTGACATTTAAACCGAATAGTAGTGCTATATTCATTATAAAACAAAATGATGATCCATATTACCACCATCTCTTTATTACCTGTGAGTTCATGGTTATTTTAAATAAAAAATAAATTGCCATTTATTAAAAACTGAAAACGTTGAACTAAAAAATAATTTTAATAACAAAAAAAAAACTCTTCCGAACACGTAACTCTTTCTTATAACATTTTCCGTTGAAAGAAACGGTCTTTCGCATCTAGGGTTTTTTTTTTTTTTTTTTTTTTTTTTACGCCCTTCGCTCGCCATTTCTGGCATACAGGGTAGTTAGTGAAGTTAACGTCTACAGAATACTGATTGAAACTTGATTTAGTAGTCGGACAACTGACTGCCCTACAGAGTATCCTTTCATAAAGTTGCTCTTACTCCTGTAGAACAGATCCGCTACCTTGGACTACATCTGGACAAACGACTAACTTGGAATCCTCACACAAGACCGTAATAACAGGAATCTGCACGTCGATTTCTACAATTACAGCATTTACTAGAAAAACGGTCAAAACTTCTAACTCATTACAAAAGACTAATCTACATGACAATTAAAAGGCCTATCTGGACATACGGAGTTGAGCTTTGTGGCTTCGAATTAAACCTTCGAATTATACTCGTATCCAATCCTCCGTATTATACCAAAAATCCTCCGTAAAATCCTCAATGCTCCCTACTTTGTCACAAATAAAATCATCCATAAAGACCTTGTACGACATGTATGCCGAAGTCGAGTAAAAATCATTCAATAACTAACGAGTACAAAGTCCAATATGGAATAAATTATTTTGAAATAACTACACTTTTGTATTATAATATACGATGCTTAATGATGTTATATTTGTCTTCTTAGTAGTGAAATTGCGAAATCTTAAATTTCAGTAACTCCAGCAACTGAGCCATCATTAATTAACTTAATCAGTTCTCCTTATTTATTTGCTTTTTCTATACGATTTTATGAAAAAAAAAACAGACAGACATCTTCTAATTAGATTGATAAGAGTTTCAAATTTCCTCAACCTTGGCATTAGATAGCCCCTGGCTGTGCATGATGTAAGAAAGAGATATGGTGGCCCCCCCGGGCATATGTCACGTGCAATGGGTTACCAACCTTCTACTGCGACCTATTTATATCTTGAGATTAGCTACTGATTATAATCAAATGATGCCAATCTACTTTCTCAAGGAGTCATAATTGATGTTTCCTTACTCATAACTGATTATATTAATGTGTGGGAATTAAATGTTCCGCTGATCACCACTTTCATTTTCATCAAGTCTATCCTGACTCTATAAATCCATCAAATACATTGTAAAATAAAAGCTAACTTCTATTTTCAGATCAACAAAATGTTACACTCGGAGGATTATTAGGCTGGACAATTTTTTTAAATTTTTTTTTAAACACTAAATAAAAAAAAACTAATGTTAAACAGAAAAGTAAAATTTATAATTGAAAAACAAAATTAAACAAAATTCCATAGACAGTGAAGATCAGGAATAACTGGTTTGTCTGGAAGAAATGTAATGGAAAAATTGTCTGTTCGGAAATCTGGCCCGCTTTGACATTTCAAATTGTTGAAAACAGCTGCATACTCAGATTGTAATTTGCGTATAAAAATTCTTTCGGAAGAATATAAGATCTAATTTGATTTCATTCATAATTCATGAACCCTATGCCTGTGTAGGAGCCTCTATAAGTTCAGTAAGAATGGTAGTCATTCAAAATCCAGACCAACTTAATTCATGAAGACATATTCACTATCAGCACTTGTTTCTAAATGAGATAGCGAACAGTTAGAATATTGTGCAGTTACTCTTTGGATCTGTAATAAATTTTGGACTGGTATTTATCCATTAAATACTTGAGAAAAGAAAAATACTTGAGTAAATTTATATATCAATTATACAGTAAATTTAAAAATATATACAAGGAATTTGAACCAACATAATGCAGAGATTTTAAGTAAAATAAATTAATGAAAAATATGGGAAAAAGTTTTGTTACTATTTACAATTAATTTGAATATGAATTTAATAATTGGAATAAATAAAAATTGAGACCAAAATACAATTTGCATTAAAATAATAAGCCTGACCTGAGTGTGTGGAAGGTTATAAATAGTTTGTTTATCTAATAATGGATAGTGTAGTTTTAATCTAAAATTAAAGTTTTAAAAATTAATAAAGCTCTAAAAAAAAATAAAATAGGTAACTAGACATAAGCTTAGGTAAGCTTATTAATAAATAGTTTGATTTTCTATTAATTGACTTTTCCATAGGGTGATTTTGACTTTAATTTGATGACACGGGCAAAATAGCCTGTAAATAATTTTTTAAATTTTGATGTGAGGTGTGAATTTATATTTAAGGTATGGTATATTATTAATAATAATGTTGTTTTTAAAATTGTTACAAATGTATAAATTATAAGCTGTTAAATGTTTAGGTTGTCCTTGAGGATGGGCGAATTGGCCGAAACGTTGGGCTATTGATATAATAAGGAATGTTGAGACTTTATAAGGATACTATTTGATTTATTTAATAGATAAAGCTTGTTTGTTATTATTTTAGGATATTTCTGCAAGAATAAAGTGAAACGCACGATACCAACGAAAAACTCTTATACTATCCTCCACATTTTTAGTATCTCGCCGTGGATTTCAAACTTTTCTGGTTAATCCATCAGTATTTGTATTTATAGAATCATGTTTGGTTTTACTGTCATCCTGACCGACCGTGAAGGTATCTCTTATGATTCAAAATAAAAAAAATTAAAAGCACTTTATGGGTCGAACCATTTGTTCGAAGTTACCCAAGGGCCAAAACCGTTTTTTTTTTCTAAATAAATCTAGATAAAATTTAAATAAAAAGAATCTAGAAACAACAAAGGATTTTCTAAATTGCAACGCTTTAACAAAAGATTTAATATTGTGGAAATTGCTCCACCCATTGAAGAAGTATTGAGCAATAAAAAAACATTGTGATCAGTGAATAATCAGTTTATCCTCAAGGCCAGAAGCTTGATGCAGGTTTTTTGAGCATCTACGTTTCAGCCTACGTACTCGCTGAACGCTCTTGGTTGACTGAATTGGAAGGTTAGTCTGTGTTACTGTTGAGAATTACGCTTAAAAAAATGGTGAAAAAGTGAAACAGGAAAAAATCATCTTTGGTCGTGAAAATTTGATTTCCAAAAAGGGCATGAACCATCAAGAAAATACTGTAGACACTTATTTTCATCTTAGTAATGAAGTGTCGTTATATTCGTATATAGTAATTATATTCGAAAAATTGGTTTTGTAATTCTAGTACTGTAAATGTCTCCTACAGTGAAATTGGGTACAGAAAAGAGCCATGAAATCTTGATTATTTTAACTTGTAGAAAAGAAATATTCGAAATTTTTTTCTTCAGATTTTTCTATACTTCTAAATTTTTACCAGTTTCCAAATCATTAATTGGACGCCAAAAATGGTATGGATTTCACTTTCGCCCTTTCTGTGAAAACGAACATGCTTCTACCAAATTTTCGATCTTAAAGGATACAATATTCTATTGGGTATGCATTTGCAATCACCGTCATCAGAACCCATTTCTTTTTCACACATAAGATACGACCTTTGCCACCCCGATATGGTTGAGAGTTATGCATTATCGACTCGGATGATTTAAAAGTTCATATTATTTAATCATTTGGTTAAAATAATTTTCAACACCAAAGCTAAAAATACATTTAGGTTATCTCCATTTATCTTCTATCTTCCGATGTGATATCTTTGACGCGTTTCTGTTGAGATGTCCCTGCAGGTAATCGCAACCTCTTAACCATCTAAAGATATCTATTGCATTACTCGTGGGCAGCTCTGAAATATTTTCTTAAAAACAATTTCGTTTTTATTTAATTCTTTTTTGTCTTGATTAACTTATTAGGAAGTAATTTTGTAATAACTCTTTGAATTCTGAGATAAAATTCTTCATATGGAGGTTTAAAAAAAAAAAACATTTATTAATTTCTATAATGTTTCCTGCAATGAATGTAAAATTTAATAATGTAAATGTTCACAAAAAAGAATTGTTAAGTTATATAACTGGATTTTTATCAAGGTTGATAAAATTTTAATTATGAAATGGATCCTAAAAAGTGTTAATATAGGTTTAATTAGGTTAATAATAATACCTTATGGATGAGGGTAAGGACCCTGGATCATTGTAAAAATTAATAAAGGTTTTATTAAAAAGCTCCATAGAAAGATTCTCACTTTTTATATGTTTAAAAATATAATTATTTTTATTTTCTTCCAATCCCTTTTTAGAATTCTTCTTTAATGACATGATGAAGTGATAAATAATGTACATTTGGTTATAACTATTAAAACTGTAAAACCTACCACAATGATTGAAATTAGTTGGTGTGAAGTTTTATAATCAATGTTTGTACATACAGAAAAAAAAAATTAATTAATAGCAATAGTAGAAGAATTATTGAAATAAATGATCAGTAAGTTAAACTTAACAGATTTGACTGAGTTAACTGCGGGCTATGAGGGGTATAGTTAATACGTCAGAAGCTGACTAAGCTAGTCAAATCAATTCTTTACGAGTAATAAAACTGTAATGATAACTCAGAAGATGAAAAAAATGAACATTACCAACCGTGACGAAGAGACATAAACTGTTTAGCGAATTAAAATTATGGTTTGCAATGGCACCCGGTTCTGCCGACACGTGCAGTATTCTTCCTGCTAATTAGCTTGAGTTTGGAACAGGAAAACAGACTGCGTATGCGCCTACTAGTCTTGACTCGTATTGGAATAAACTTTTATTCAAGCAATTTATTTAAAATTTTAAATAATAATTTTTGTTAATCGCTAATAATTCTTTTAGCCACGATTAACTTTTTATATCCAAATAACATGTTAATTTATTTATAAGATAGAAAAAATATACTTCAGACATCTTATTTATAACTTATCTCCTAAGTATTACTATGTGCAACTTGTCTCCTAGAGTATTCTTCCAGACCTCATCGAGAACTAATAGAAAACTGATGCTTATCATTGTAACATTGTATTCCTTATGTAGACAAAACTGGTCATGATGGGGGTAGATCAACTAAAGTAGGGGGTGTTCAGAGAACTTGGTGGAGGAGGTTGAAGACATATTAAACAGCAGGCAATGGACTTCTCCTAAACTTGAAATAATATATCGATTCGAGATTGTAAAAAAGAAAGCGAAATATACTCTTCCCAAAAGCGATTTTAGGAATAAATTGTTTCTAAATACATTGTTTCTGAATAACTCATAAAAATGCTTTTACCTTTCTTAATATTAATTAAAAGTTGTACCTAGTATTAAATCTATTATTTAAAAATTTTGTGAGGATGATAAATTAGCACTTCCAGCTATTTATTATATTAAAAAATAATCACTGAACAAAGTAACCGGTTTATTTTTTATTTAGTCTTTTTGTAAATTTATTTTTTGTTTTTACCGGGGTATAGATGATTGCAATAATTCATTTCACAAATATAATTATAAAAAACGTTTTAGGAAAAATTGTAAAGTGGACGAAAAATGATTTAATTTCGGGTTCTGCAGAATATTTTTCAAGTTTTATATAGTTCTAAGTTTCTTGCTTCAGGGTTTTACTTACGTTTATTTTTCCTAATGATAAATATCAAGCAATCTGTCATTAGGACTGCTAAGATAGAAGCCTTCAGAACAGGATTAAGTTACAAGTAGGTACACACACTGACATTCAGAACAATGACACACCCTGCTTATTTAAGCAGGTATCAGTTAAATGAAATAACATTATGTGACAGATATGAAATCACTGATCGTGGTGGTCCAAGGCCTCGCGCGATGTAGTTAGTTATCGCGCGTTTCTTGACGTGGTTTTCATACGGTGGGTCCGTCACTCCCACGCCTATTATTCTGAGTGCCACCCATTGGCAGACGGGCCTCACAAATGCCCGGGGGGATTTTGTGAGTGAGAATTGTATAGTTATAAGCCTGAGAAAATCCTGGATAGGGACTCGAACACGCAATCTTTATTTTTTTAAACTTTCCTTAAAGTATATGTTTTACACTAATCTTATTTGTAGGTGATAAAATAAAAATTATGGTTTACACATTGCCGTTTAAAGTCACAATAACCACAGATTATTCAGAAATATTCAAGAATGGCTATGTAAAGTAATTTCTCATGATCATGTAATGACGAGTGTAAACCATAAGACAAAAAAAAAGTACCACTACATCCAATATAGGATCAGTGTTTCAGTACATTGTAAGGAAGAAACCAAGGGGGTGAATTGCTCATGCCAGGTTTTTTACTCAATTAACGGCACTCACTTCGGGCACCTGAAATAACAGGTTTGATTTACGGCCACAGTAAAAGAATAAATAGTAATCTGTAACAGCCGGATTCGAACCCGGGACCGAGAGATAGTTACAATCAGACTGATTAGGATTTGGAAATTCTAGGACAAGATTAAATATTGTCATTAGATATAGACTGGACTTTAAGAAAACGATTACTCAACCCCCTGCAGGATTGTTATTTTTACTGAATGAGATAAACTATCGAAAAGAAAGACTAATCGTACAAGTTTTTTTTTTTTTTATGAACCTCGAGGCATGGTAAAATTTCAAGGTTGGTTTTTTTCGAACTGTGAATAACGTTTTCGGTTGTGGTAAAATTACAATCGTAAAAAAATTCAAAGGTTATTATACAAAATATTACATTAAAATAATTATCATTTATAATGAGAAATTCAGGACGACAAAAATATGATCAATTCATTTATAACTGAGTTTTAAACGTGTGGTTAAGACATATATAAAATTAATATATAAATATATCACGGTTAAAAACCAGGAAACGAATTATCTTAAAGTATATTACGTTTCGTCCAACTATTAATTTAATGTTTCTTTAAGAAAGCGGCGTTTTTTTTTTTATTATTTTATAGTTTGGAGTGAATTCACAAGTGGAATTCGCCGTTCCTCCATCATGATCAACAATGAATTTGCTTAAAAAAAAAACAAAAACTGGTGCCTAGTTTGTTTAAAATAACTGCTCTTTGTAATTATAATCAATAGGTCAAAAGGCTAATAGGAATTAACAATGTTATGCATTCATTATTAAACTGATATTTATGATAACTGATATTTTTTTTATTCTTAAATGGTAGCTTTCCAACGAATGATAATGTTATCAGTGCAATTCTCTACTTTAAGAAACCTAGTTAAATTTAACAGTTTAATATTTTTAATAACATATTTTTAAAATATTTTTAAATACAACTTACGTATCCCATATATCAACATCTGTAAAATAAACCAAAATATTTTATTTTCAACAATGATCCTTTGTTTATTGTAATCTGTTAAAAAAAAAATAAAATGAGGTGTAACAAATTTTAAGGTTTATAATTTTAAAAAATGCACAATCTAATCCAAAAATCGAATTTAAAAAAATCTCATCTGCTTCTTAGTGTGTAAAAATTTAGACAAAAACAAGTTTCTTCGTTATGTAGCTTTTGAGGCTGCTAACAATATAAAGAGTTGGATTATTCGTTTTTATTAAGTTTTGCATTAGTGGAAAGAAGTGATGACCCAAACTCATTATCTGTAGTTCCGAAATCAACTGTTGTGGATCTGTATAAACTATCAATAAAATAAATCAAAATCACTTTTTACAGTGAAGGAAAACTCTCTTTAATCGAGTAAAAAGTAAGTAAAAATCGAGTGTTTAAAATTTAATATCTCTTCATTGTTTTTTCCCCTTCCCAATAAAATGTTGGGACTACCAATAGTAGAAAAATGTATCTAACCATCACCACCCAAAAAAAACAAAACACCCAGAATGCCAAGGCAATCCAAGGCAGTAGTATGCTAGTATATACTTGTCATTTGTATGCATATACACTTGCATTAGTAATTTAATAATGAAGGAGGTTACGAAAAAAAAAAAAAAACGCCCAGAAAGTTGTCTTCATTTTTGTTAGGATAGAAGTCATTAAGTCCTAATGAATTTCTTTAAGATGGAATGTTAACACTTCACTATAAAATTAATTAATGATAAAACGACGTTTCGGCCAAATAATCCATCTTCAGGTACATCTCTATTTTATGTGGATTGACTATAATAAAATCATTAATTAACATATAATATTTATAATTAAATTATTATAACTCCTCATTATATAGAGGATTTTACCTGGAGATGGCTTGTAAGGCCGAACCATTGTGCCATTAGTAATTAATTTTATGGTGAAGTATTAACAACTAATCTTAACTTATAATCATGAGAGATAGTTGACCGTGCATGACTTATACGAGGAGAAGATGTTTGGGGGTGCGGTCAAAATATAATACAAATAAGTTGATGTAACTTATTTAATCATGCTAACGTTTCGGCCAGAATTTCTAGCCTTCATCAGGGCTGTCAAAGGCCAAGTGTACTTAGCGGTAAGGTTTCCAGCTAACACCCCCGATGAAGGCTAGAAATTCTTGGCACGACTAAACAAGTTACTTCAACTTATTTGTGTTATATTTTGACCGCACCCCCCAACCATCTTCTCGTATAATCTTAATTCATACCTGCCTTTACCTTGAATCGATTAATAAATGTAATGAATTACATTCATGTCTCTCCCAATGATACATTTGGAATCTGATGTTCAGTCAGGGAATTTTTTGATGTTTTCCATCAACTCAATAAGTAAATCACATTAAAAAATAAATAATCGTTAAAAATCATTAGATACATGGGGACTTCTTTGTTACTTGGCTCTTCTTTGATTTCTTGTGGTTGGCTTCAAAGAAAGGACTTAAAGCTTACGTTTAAAGTACAAAATATAATCCTCGAGTAATGTGTTCCTACTCGACTACAAAAAATATTTACAGAAAGTATTAAAAAGAAAATAAATAAATAAATAAAAAATTAAAATTCGTTATTTAGGACACTGACACCAACAGGATGGCCAGAAAGGTGGCAATCACAGATAATCATACTCAGACTCGACTGGGTACAAGTAACTAAATTATTTGAATCAAAACCTAGTGGGCCCCATCAACATCTGACTGACACAAAATACTGACTACCCCTTTCCAAAAGATCAAATTTCCTCAGCCCTCTCTTCAAAGTCATTACCAATGCCAAAAAAGAGAAATAAATTTATTTTTGGAGAAGACTTAGCATAGAGAAGACTTAATATAACACAAATAAGTTGAAGTAACTTGTTTAATCGTGCCAAGAATTTCTAGCCTTCATCAGTGCTGTTAGCTGGAAACCTTCCCGCTAAGAACACTTTGGCCTTAACAGCCCTGATGAAGGCTAGAAATTCTGGCCGAAACGTTAGCATGATTAAATAAGTTACATCAACTTATTTGTATTATATTTTGACCGCACCCCCGACCATCTTCTCGTATAAGTCATCCACGGTCAACTATCTCTCATGATTATAAGTTAAGATTAGTTGCTAATACTTCACCATAAAATTAATTACTAATGGCACAATACCCTCAACCCATTTTTATTATGATATTAATCTCACGCACCCATGGGGCTTAGAAGAAAAAAAAATTGAGCGCTCACTAATATAAAAAAATCGAAGAGGTTATGAAATCGATAGAAATAGCTTTTAGGAATACAGGCCAAAGAGATTCTGCAAATATAGTCAGTATCTTCTT
>NW_027104790.1:182711-189555 GCF_000696795.3 Halyomorpha halys
TATATCCTTCATTAAAATAAAATTAGTACTTCATACATATATATAATACATGAAATGTATTATATATACTTTACTAAGTCTTCTCCAAAAGTAAATTTATTCCTTGAATAGGTTGTGTTGAAGTAGATCACAGGGCATGTTAAAAAAATAAAAACTATAGCGACATTCTTATAACTTCCACTATTCCTTCATATTAATTATCACTGCTATGTTAATATCGAAGTTTTCATAAAAATAAACATAAGCTATACGTGAATAATGATGTAGTTCATTAGCTATGAGATATAATATATCAGAAGATTCGTTTAATTTTGCAAGCTTCTATTTCCATTGAGAGAGTTTTCACCAATATTTTTTATGTCTTGAGAATAAACGTAAGGTATTGGTTCATTTCTTTGATCGAGAGAGAATGGGCTTCATGGGCTAAACTAGCAAAGTCTACCGTGGTAATATTTCTGCCCACTCAAATAGTTGCACTGGGGTTTGGATTACATCGTAATGAGCTAGAGCTTTTCATTTAAGAACTCCCAATTTCGTCGCAAGGGCTATGGAGTGCCACTGGAGCCACTTCCAGTTGAAAATCTTCGTTATAAAAGCAGAGGCTTATGATCCTTTTTTGTTTTTAATTTAAAAAAATAAATAAATTGAAATTCAGCCGTCAGACAAATTATCATTTTTTTACAAATATATAACAACTGTGTTGTGCTTCAGGGAAACAAAAATAATTACTTACTACTAAAGCACTTTCTGCTTAAACTTTTCCTTCCACCTCGTAAAGTATTGTGATCTGTTGAGGGTATTGGTAATAGTATTTGGTAGGAACAAATCTGGCAGTGTGGGGCTCCTGGTCCTTTTTTGCCAACATGGTTACCGCCGCGTACTAACCAAGGTGGAAGTGTCAAGATTCATTTTTCGGGACCGCCGAAAATAAATATAAGCAGCATTAGGTGGGAATCGAACCCATAACCTTTTTTTTTTATTTACGCCCCAAATCGCACGGCCGTAATGTCCCTTCTGTTGAGGGTATCATGCTAAAAGTCTGAAAGAAATGAGTTTTCGTCCTACTCCAACGAATAAAAGATAAATTTCCTGAAATCAAGTCTTATGATTCAATGGTATCATTATCATTTACGATGACTCGTCTATCTTTGGAACTCACCAATACATAAAAAATATTAATGAAAACCTTTTCATAGGAATTAGAAGCTTGCTAAAATAAAATAATATCCAGATATATTTCCCGACTTATTAACAGAAGCGGAAGCTTTTTCAGCAAATCCAAAACTTTTATGTTTTTCAGCCTATTAATAAGCCCTTAACAGCTCTGTAATTTAAAAACGACCAAACATATCTCTATAAAATTTCACGCTCTTCCTTATAATACCTATATAACATCCAAGCAGAATTTGAAGAAAATGTGAGGTGTTAAGGTTCAAAAGTGTGTTGAGCTGATTGAAATGAGTGTGGAATGAAGACACAGTGGGAATTAGAGATGAACTGGAAACAATTATTTTATCAACATTTTCCATGTTTTTGAAGCTAGTGAATTCGAAATTTTTTTTTAAAACATCACGAACCACTCATTTGTGATGTAGTATTTGTTTGCTGATGTTGACTTATCAAATTTTATTTTTAGGCAGCTTAATGGCGTTGAATGAGTTACTTTACCAACTTTAACTTTCTTAAGGAAGGGTTAAATTAACAAAGTTTTGTTCAATAATTTAAAAATAAAAGTATGAGTTCTTTAAGATTACAGGACATTTATTGCAATAAACATGAAAAACAACATGTTCGTTGGAGAATTGAACATTTGATTTGTGATTTTACGTGTCCAGAATTAATGAATTGTTTTAAAACCGAATTGTTGACAATGCATTGCCTCTATATTTTCAAATTCATGAGTTTTTGAATATTATTTCAGTTTACATTTAGGTAATGTAGAAAATTCTTCAGATAGATAGCAAGACGTTTTCATTTTTTTGTGAACTACTGTATGTGGGATAATAGAGCTTGGCTTGTGACCTCCCAGATGCATAACATTACCTCGAAATTAGAGATGGGAAGCTTCAGCGGTGTGTTAAGTTGGCATGAAATGACCCGACGAACTTCTTTTTAAGTTTATTGTATTAATGTTGTCGATGACATTTCTTCTTAAGTAAGATGAAGGTTGCTCATAACAAAGTTGATTGCTTTTACAACGTTCACCAGGAAAATTGCATATAACCGGTTTACATTCTTCGGTTGCGTTAAAGATGAAAAGAGAAGTTGTCCTTCAACGAATTCTTAAATGTGTTACAAGTTGTTTTATTAACACCATTATATATCTTATGCAGATTAAGTACACACGGTGTCTGCACCACTTTTTCTAAATATTGATTGTTTTCTACAGTAATTTATGAAAAAAAAAAAAATCAACAACGCGTTGTTGACTGAAGAAGCGTATCTGCTGTCAGTAAACAATTAAATCCAATGATAATAACGGAACCGTCATCAGATATCGTAGATGCAAATTTACGTGAATATTTTTAAATTTTTAATATGATTCCAACTGGAAATTATGCGCTTTTTTTGTGTTTATTTGCATCATGATTGCCTCTAATTATGAATTTGGTTCTATTGTACGGTGATACTTCACAAAGATTAACAAATATTAGTGTGAATAATTCATAAAACTGAACTGAAAAATTGAATTGATGAAATGGATTGCCAGCAGAAAGGAAATGGTTGTAAGAGTATTCTCTAAAAGTGCAAACATTTTTAATGTCGAGTGAAAATTTAAAATAACGAAATTATACAATAGACTTAAAAGTATCAATCAAGGCCTATATCGAACTCTAATGTCTTCAATCTTGTTGCTCCTAAAACTTCCAAAACAAAAGGATATTTTCCAAAAAAAAGGTTGGTAGATCTTTAAAGCCTTATAGACCTTATTGAATCCAGATATCGTTCCAAAAGGTTTTGGCAAAGAATCAGTTATCTTGACTATGGGACACTATTTAGAAAATTCTTCTTCCTCATTCTCTTCCTCCTTACTGCCTGTCAGCATGGAGATGCCTCTGTGCAGGCAAACCAAGCCTCTCGATTCCGAGCCAGCACCCTGATGGCATCCCAGTTTTCCCTCTTTTCTCTCTCACTCTGGAGATGTAGTCCTTTAATAGCATTCTGGGTCTCCCGGGCGTTTTCCTGTTGGTCTAGTCTCAAAATATTTTCTTAGATTCCTGTCTTCCTATTTATAAACTAATAGTTTGTAATTGTAGTTTGTAATAACATACTGAGTTGAAAAAAAAAAAACAGAATATTTTGTGGTGAAAAGTCAATCTAGAGTCTAACTAAAAATATTTTCTGACATGTCTTAATTCGGGGTAGAGAAGGGGACGCGGCGACGTAATGATGGTATATATACTCTGCAATACTATTTGATATAAATCTTCATATACTCTATACTTTATCCGAGGTTTACAGCTAAGATAATGATCTCCTCATGTCCCGATTCCTCGGCATATTTCTTTTATTAAAATAAACCTCTCTGGTTAAAAGTCGAACCTTCAGCCATATGATGTTCTCAAGAATAAATTACCGAATAAATACCCGAAAAAGGTATGCAAACGAACTGCACATGTTTATAACATGTAAAATATGTATTTAAATTACGAATTTTTCCAATTATTTTTAAATATTGGTGTTATGAATAATCTATGTCGACAAAACAATAAATAATTGAATATATGAAGATTATGAGGAAAAAGCAGGTATTCAAAAACATGAATGCTAAAAAAAAATGAAATTCAAAGTTTGACGGCTTTTGAAAATATCATTTCTTTTTTTTTAATTAGTTAGTTACCTGACTATTATAATAATTTTTTTTTGTTTTAATTGTTCTGAAGTCAGTAATTTGTTGATATCTGTATTTCCTCTACACAAGCATAGTCTTCAATTCCTCTATGTAGGATGATATTTTGAACTCTTTTTAACTGAAAACGTTTTATCACTGAAATATAGTTCTATAAATATTTTATTTATTTCTTCCTTCCAATAATTTTGAATAGTTATTATATGTTTTCTCCCGTAGTCTTCATGTCGCTATTTAGCTTTAATAATAACACATCTGATAAAAAAAAAAACCCACGCTCAAGAAGCTGCACCCACAGAATGTAGCTCCTAAAGCTGGTAGGAGTGCATCAAAGTAATTTTAGTCTACACTCTTTGGAATATGTCTTATTCAAAATAAAATTAAAACTCTTTTTGACTGCTGTGCCACTAATGCAGCCAATCAGCGAACAGAGACGTCGCTATCGTGGATGGGGTTTGTTTCCCCCAGCCCCTCAATTATTCGAAAAACAAAAAATTTGAGATTTAAAAACGTACTTATAACAGCGAAATGTAGTAGTAAAACATTTTTACAAAAAGTAAATAAAAAAAAAAGGATAAACAACTTTTGTTATAGGTATGAAATTAAACGTAGAATGTACAAATAAATTTTTAAAAAATATGCAATATTAATGATCCGTGATAAATCGAACTTAAGTGGGCAGGTGGTAAATAAGTTCTTGAAGGTGCTGGAGGGAATTGAGTAGCTAAAATCTGTGAGCGGTAAAAATCGTTAGCTTTCTTTAAAGGTTCATACTAGATCAGAAATAGTAATTAAACTCAAATAGAAAATCAAGAAAAAAACTATCAAGCTGTTGAGCTGTCTTTTCGATTTTTGTTAATAAATTTCACCTTATATGGTTGCATTTGCTTTTAATCGTCACATCTGATAAAGACTTGATAGAACAAACAAGATATTTGTAGGATCATACGTAACGAGATAAAGCTTTTGAAATTTTATTTTTACCATTTCTTAGGACAAAAAACTGTGACCTCACGATAACACCGATCGGAACACCCCCAACAAACAGAGGAAATTTCTTTATGGCTCGATAAGATTTTTTATTTAATTTTTTCATCTATTTATTCGATTTGTTAGGTAATGGTTTGTCATAATGTTATTAGCTCAGTGACGTATAGATTATATCACCTTCAGGGTGAGGAAAATATATTTTTGCAATGATAACGAACGTAGGTCAAAGTGACGTTATGGAGTCAATATGTAATTAAAAACAAGTTTTTCATTATCCATATCCAGCTTTAATATTTTATTTCCTAGCTTAAAATTCTTCCCAATCCAAAAGAACGTATCTTCAATGCAAACCATTTCTATCGTAAAAGGGGTTACGATAACAACTATAATTTTAAAGGAGAAGATGGTTGGGGGATGCGGTCAAATTAAAACACAAATAAGTTGAAGTAACTTATTTAATCGTGCCAACGTTTCGCCCAGAATTTCTAGCCTTCCTTAGGGCTAAGAACAGAACTAGATAAGAACCAATGAATGCAGAAAATAAAATATAAACAGATTGACATAAAGTAAATAATTGTACAGAAAGGAATTAATAAAATAAAGTGATGAGAGAAGTGGAAAATAAAATGTATACATAGGTTAGTGAATAACTAGGTAAAATAACATAATTAAAAAAATAAAAGAAAGTTTATTAATAATTTAAAAATTCAAATTATGGAGAGAAAAATAAACTTGAGAGGAAGAAAATATATGTAACAAATGAAATATGTAACCATAATAATAGATAAAGAGTAAAGTTTAACAAAGAAATGAATAGAAAAAAAAATTGAAAACAACAATAATAGTATATGGTGAACATAACTAATAACATGGATAAGGAAAATTGAGAAAAAAATAGAATAGAAAAGGGTACCCCCTTATTTTCTATTCTTTTTTCAATTTTAAAAATATAGCAACTTCCTTTCCCTTTTAAAATAAATTCTGAGGTACCTTAGCCACCATGAGTATATGAGTTGAGATCGTATAATACTATTAGGGGGGGACTATTAGTGATATAACAAGAGTACTAAAGTACAAGTTACTATTGTACAAGTCAGGATCATTTTTTTAAAAATTAATTCTTTCATATTTCTTTTTAATTTATTAAAAATAAAATAATAATAAACAGAGAAACCCCGAATAAATTAATCATAACATATTAATCTATTTATTAATAAATTTTGAACTCAATTAATTAATTCATTAATTAAATAAATCAATTAAATAATCGCCTCTACGCAGAAACAATAGGACAACTTAAACAGTTTTTTTTTTCTAGAAATATCAATTCACATAGTCGTAAACTGACCAACAAGTCTAATTTACAACAAAATTAATTGAGTTGTTGACTACATTATATCAACTATATTGATATCAATTCTCAGTTTTTAGTTTTGGTGTTATTAACTGATTAATGTGTCTGAACTAATTCCTGCAGATAGTGACCAAAATTTAGAAGTTCTGAAAAGTTTAAAATATTTCTGTCTATCTCTGTATTTTTCCATTCAAGATCAGTTCTTATTTCTTTTGTTTAAAAAAAAAAAAAAAGTTTCATAATTGTTATCACAATTTTTTATTTAGCTACAGAAGCGTCAGCATGTACGTATGCGATATATTTCTTACCTTTATTTAAATATAGGTATATGTTAAACGTTCAGTCGTAAACCATGGTGACTGAAATATTTTTGGAATCACCATATTTTTTTTAGTCTGATTTGTTTAGAAGAATCTTTTTTTTCACAAGAGAACATTATTAATATTATGTTATAGATGGTCCTGGGCCCTGTTTCATAATAAAGTACAAACTAATGCTATTAGTCTTGTCGATTTAACTTAATACAATTACACTGGCTTGTACAATAGTAACAGCACTGTTACTATCATATAAAGTATACAGGACTGTTACTATCATATAAAGTATACAGGACTGTTACTATCATATAAAGTATACAGGACTGTTACTAT
>NW_027104790.1:189605-202451 GCF_000696795.3 Halyomorpha halys
AAAGTATACAGGACTGTTACTATCATATAAAGTATACAGGACTGTTACTATCATATAAAGTATACAGGACTGTTACTATCATATAAAGTATACAGCACTGTTACTATCATATAAAAACGTGGTGGGTCAGTCACCCAATTATTTAGAGAATTTAATTTAATGTCGATAATCCACTTTATGACTACTTTAATGATTATTTAAAAATACGTAATAATCTCGTGAGAGCTTGAACAGCTCAGTTTATTTCTATGTTTCTATTTCTATTTATTTTTTATGGTTTTAACATTTCAGGAACTTAATTAATGCTGTTGATTGAGAGTTTAGTAATGTTTCATATGCAACAAATGATTAAATCGGTTAATATTTTTTATATATGAGCTGAAAATTGGATTTAAGACATCCCAATACCCACAAATGTGAATATATACCATATTATAAGGGGAAGAAAAGGGGAGAATATTTTTAATGTGTGCCGGGAAACAAATACCTGGGCTAAGACCCTGCAACCAGTTACTAATAAATATAATTAACAGATGTACTAATAAATTTTTGGTTTCCTCATTCATATTTTATTTTAATGGCACCTAGAAAACTGACGTTTAATGTGTTATAATTATCAAGTAGAATTGTTTAAAAATATCTCATTTACGAAACCGTATTGGAAGGAATCCGAGATATGACAGTTAGAACATGATATAACACCACAAAAGACAACAGTATATACTATTATTCTCAACTGAATATATATTAAAGTTTGGTAGATAATCCAATTTAATTTTGAAATCGTTCGTTTATTTAATATCTTCAAAGCTAGACTTTTTATTTTCTCTCATTGATTTTCAGTATTCCATTTAGTTCAATCTGAACATTCCACATAGAAAATTAATTTTAAAATATTGCATTTGACACATAATCTCATAATATAATTTTTTAAATTAGAAACTTGCATGTAGAACTACAAACTGGCATCATTAACACCGCTGAAGGACAAAAGTGATGTTAGAGTTTAACGAATAGAATCTATTTTGAAAACAAAAGGCCACAAATTAGGCACTTGGTCGTTAATTTTGGTAACTGAAGTAATGAAAACTTTTTAAATACCAATATTTTTAGTAACAATGGTTTATGTTTAACCAGGGCCCTGTTTCATAATGAATGCTAATTGTATTAGTTCATAGTACAAGTGTAGAAACTAGTGTGGTAATAATACTAATACTTATTTTTTTCATGATAGGGAAGACTATTAGTGATATTATGAGGAGTTAAAAAGTATTAAAAAGTAAATACTTGTATAGAAAAGTTTACAGTTCGAAAATTGATTCGAAACCCTCCATTACAAGACGATTGGAGGCATGAGTGTGCAAATGAACGCAAATAGGAAACGGTATTATAATCAATATTTTGTTTGTAATCCATCTTTAGTCAATATTGTGATTGATGTAATTTTTTACTGACGTGTTAGTATAATATTGACGTAAGGCGAACATATATTTACAAGAGCTATTGCACAATAGTAAACATAAATTTATAGCTTCTCGGAAAATTAAAAATAAATAAATTTGGTGTTATGTGCGCATCACAAAACTTTCAAGTTTTTTTAAATCGTTGGATTTTAATCGATACATTTAACAAACACATAATTTTGCTAGACTTGGCTTTTTGGATTCAAAGGACCCAATAAACTTAAAAAGTTTATTTCCTTTGGACACTCAGACATAAAATTTTTCACCACTCTAATAATTCTCCCCACTATAATATTTTATATTTACGTGAGAGAGGTTAAGAATAAATAATTAGACTCAGCTAAAGAGAGAACTTTTAAAGTTAATCAAAATCATAATAATAATAGTAATAATCTTTATTTATTGTGGGATTGATCCCTTTAGAATAATATACAGGGGTCAAAATTAGGCATTAGAGCTTCAGAGTAAATTACAAAATAGAGATGAAATTACAAGATGTCATAAAATAAAATAATACAATAAATTTAAATAATTTAAATTTAATAAATTAAAAAGATACAAATAAACAACAATAATTAACAGAATATATAAAATAATGCTAGCACAAATAAAATAAAACCATAAGTAATATCATAAGACATAAGATGACTAACACTTCTGATAATAAATAAAAAGAAAAAAAATGATAAAAAATCAAATCAAATTAAACTAAAAAATAATAAATGAAAAGATATAATTTCTAATCAAAAAACAAATTAAATTAAACAAAAAAAAATAAATGAAAAGATACAATTTCTAATAATGTACATATTTACAATTATCAACGAAAATCTAAGACATAAAATACAGAAAATATATAAAGCTTTTGGAACTTCAAATGTTATTCTTCCGGAATTGGGTGGACAGAAGGTAGTCGAAGATACGGGATTTGAAGATTGGAAGGGTATTGGAACTACAAATAAAGGAGGGAATTCCATAGTGAAGAGGAACGGATGAGGACAGATCTACCAAAGGCTGCAGTTCGATGGACAGTTACATCTTATAACAAGATCTAAACAATAATGTCTCGTACGCTTACTCGTTTTCATATTCCCAGTTTCCCACGCTAGCATTTTGAAAAACCAGGCTAAATCGTATAAAGAAAGCTCAACGGTCAATCCCCCCAACTGATTTGGCCTTTAGATATCAAGATCCAAACACGAATGTAAGGAACACAAATGAAATGCAATTCAAAAACCCTCCCTCAATGGGATAACTCCAGGTGGAACTCCTAGCAGACATCCTGGAAGTTAAAAGAAATTAGTGTGGTCTCAAATCGTGAATACAAGATCAAATATGATCTAATAATTCTAAAGAAGTAGAACTTTAATTCTTTCTTTGCCGAACTTCCGAATTGATGATATCAGGATTAATAATTATGTAGTTATTTTTCTTAAATAGAAAGAAATGTATTATACAGTCGTAAAGGTAATGTAGAGAATCTGACATGAGATAACATTTTACAACTTGAAAAAAAGGTCTCTCTATTAACATTCAAACTAATTAAAATCAGAATGTAGAACTAACGCTGAACAAAATAGATATGAATGTAATAGAAGTAAGGATAAAAGATATTTAAGTTGATAAGAATCAATATTAATAAAAAAATCTTTTCAATTCTCACATAAAGATTTCACACCAGAGAGAAGACCGTACTACTAGAGTTGAAGTTTAAGTATATTTTCATAGTTACTATTCAGTTAAGGTTATGGATATAACATTATCCACAATAACATTTATTTTTATTTGATTACTTAGACCTACAAATGTATTAAGAAAACAAGTAAAATGTACTTCCTCAATAATATCAAATGACAATGACATGTGAAAAAACTAACCTTTTGTAGAAATGTAAAAACAGTTCTATACCTGAAACTTCATAAGAATGGGTGGGAACCATGAACCTTGAAAACTAGTAATCTTAAAGTTTGTAGTGGACAGATTGGTACCTTTTTGTCTTTATAAATAATTTTATTCCTGATATAAGGAAGATTGAAGATTCCGCAATAAAGGGAATGAACCCGACAAGAATTTGATGGATTTCTGTATCCCGAAATCTAAAGATTCTATAGTAATGTAGATAAGTTGTTTTTTACATATTTATATAAACAATAAGTAAGGAATATGTATATAATATAGGCTATATTGTATATAATAGTACAATATAGGCTATATTGTATATAATAGTACAATATAGGCATCAGTGCATTAGTCTTTTTATATAACTATTAGTAATTATTAACAGTATTTTGTAAAATCATTCCTTATGAACTCCAAGTAACTTTTCAGGAAGAACTTCTTACTCTACAGGTTACTAATCCAATTTTGAAAGAGTAAGAGGTTAAATACCTATTTCATGAATCCATCTCGAAATAAATGTCAACACGTCCAGACCTGATTAGACAACGATCCTCGCGCTTTAAGGGGCGTTGCACTAAGAATAAAAAATAATTATAACTGAATGAAAAGTTCTGTCTTACAGTTTCGGATGTAATAAAACATATGGTAAACTACTACAGTTCATATATTAGGAAAGATTGCATTGGTAGGGTTTATAAAGGCGACAGCCTAGAAGATTGAGTCCCTTAGTACTACCTGCATTAAAGATTAGCAAGGGGCCTGGATCAGCCCAGACTCTACGAGGAAGCTAACGATTACTTCACTATAGATTTTAGGCATGTGAATTTTTTTTGTAATTAAGCCTAAAAACGACGCACTTCGGCCATCCGAAATAATTTATTTCTTTGACTCAGGTAGTGTCCTCTTATGAGAAATTATTCCTGATCTCTTGTAGTTATCGAAAGTTTATAAATGTGGAGACGCCATTTTTTCGAACTAGCAAAGTTTGCATAGTGGGCTCGCAAAGATACTGATTTTAAAGAAATGTTTCAACAATTTGTCTTCTCTTGGTATCGGTTCCTCCAAGAAGGGTACCAATGATTTACCTTCCCCAGCTCTATCGTGCCTCTGACGAACTACGAGTATTTTATTCGCCTCAATCGTTCTTTTGGCAGAGAAAGGTTTGGTTGGAACTCAAGAGAGCTCTTTTAGCATATGCTTTTTCGTTTCCATCAATTTGGCAGTGCTAAGGAACCCATTGCGGAAATTCATGGGATCCCATCAGCTCTAGCTACAAGATCCTTCGGCACTCCAACAGCACTGCCAAATCAGTTGTAACATTTTGAGCCAGAATAGCAGCCTGAAAATTTATAAATATGACGATTTTTGATTCATTTCCCTCAAGCAGGTGCTCCACGTCTAACATAATTGCATATATTTCTCTTTCAGAATTATATGATAAATGATCCGCTGGTTCAGAAATTTCAAAATATTTTGATTATATTTCTGAGACCCACAACTGAGCCGTCCGTGTAATCATACACTGGAAACAGTGCATCTGATACTCCAAAGAAATATATCTTGGGGATTCTAGAGATGCACAGTTTCAAAAAATATTACGTTCATGGTAGCAGGGGGAGTGCGTTGCTTGTCGATTTCCTCCGTCAAAGCAAGCGAGCCTCTAGCAAGGACGTGGGAACCATTTTATATTCAAGGGAAATAGCTGGGCTTTCAGAATCTCGAGCTCAATTAAATATTCGACTTCTCTAACCTTCGATGAGAAATTATGTTGAGTTGCTGGCCTTTCAGAAATAGACTGGTACTACTGACAGTAGGGTGAACGCCTCTTTTCAGTCCTTTGTTTAACTTTATTGCTACTGCATCTCTTCTCTGAGGGAGAGGTTAAACCTCCTCCCCCTCTCGACTTCCTTAGTGGCAACGGTGATGATTTGGAAGCTCCCAGGATTAATCTAAGTGCCATGTTCTGGGTTATGCAGTTCTGTGTCATATTCCATTGATGGTCACACACATGTTTTTTATGTGATGGAGAGGATATCTTACGAAGCGTCCCACTTTACCCCCACCAAATTTACATTGATGTAAAAAATTGAAAGTTCTTAAAGATATTATTCAATTTACTTGTTAAGGAATGAAAACAAAGCCTTGAGTATCTCAAATACTAGTATAATACTTATCAGCCAACGTTTTGACATTGCAGGTATCCCCAGATAAGAAAAGGGCCAGATCAAATAAATGTCCAACAAAGAGTTCTTATGTTTTGTGATGTCATGGATTGATATGCTGTATTTGGTTTATAGTTCCTTTAAGACAGTGAATTTGAGATGCACTGTCTTTGGCAATAGGGGTTTTAGACCTCATGGAGACCCAGGCGATACAATATTGCGCACCCTTGGTTAGGTTAGAGTGTTGGAAAATATGGAATATCAAGAGTATGGAAGTTTGAAATATATCTCAGAGGGTGAGCCCAAGGGTTCTAAAACTATAAATTCATCAGTACTGTATAAATCATTTATTAAATAATAGTGTGGGCCACTCACTCCTGTCCTCAGGTCTCGTGAGACCTAAACAAAATTTTCCAATTTCCATCCCGAAGTTACCCGAGTTATTGAAGGGTATACTCCTTAACATTATTTATTAGTACTTAGGAGATTAAAACTTTGTTTTTGGAGTATTTCAACTATATTATAAGAATAATATTTTATTGAATAGGTTTTTATATCCGTTACAGATTAGGTTTTTAAGTATTAAGGTTCCCATCTTCATAAAGGTTGTCAATAAAAAATGTTGTTACTGTGACATCAGCTGTTCAATATAATTATTGAAATTAAGAATAAATTTCCAGAATGAAAAAAAGAAAAATTTGGGATCCATTTTTAACTAATAACAAAACATAAAATATTGAAATTGGAAATTGAAATATTTAGTTAAATCATTGATACTGCATCTCATTTTTAAACGGGATGCATTGATTCTTTACATACAATTATCTTCAAGAATAACAAAATTAATAATAATTGGAGATTAAGAGGTAGTTGGGAAAGAACATACTTTTTTAATTTTAAATATTCATTTCAATGACAATAAACGGACGATAAATGGAGTGATAATAAAAAGAGAGTGAGAAACAAAAATAAAGTAATCCTAAATTACATACAAATTTACTTTAACAAGAAATTTTTTTTTTTTTAATGTAATTTCAACATAATGAACGACTTTGATTCCATGAGTTAGTTATCTTATATTTAAACGGGATTCATTGATTATTTAAATCTTTACATCTTTAAATAAAATAAAAAAATAATTGGGGATTAAGAGTAAGTTAAGAAAGAACTAGTTTCTTATTTAAATAACTGTAATTTAATCTAAACGACAATAAAGATTGTAAATTATGATGCCTTTTAAATATTTAAAGAAATGAATTCTAAAAAATAATACAATCAATTAAAATCTAAGAGTAAGAAGTAGTTGAGAGACAATATACTTTTTTTTGTTTATTTAAGTCTTTATTCCCATTTGTCAATTGAAAAAACATGCTTTAAAGTAAACCTTTTTTTTTTAATTACTGTAATATTAAACTAAATCGATTAAAAATCTTTAAGCAAAAGGGACTGTTCTTCATTATACCTTTTAAATCTTTAAATATAATAAACCTTTAAATTCATTTTAAAATATAATAAAATTAATAATAATCTGTGATTGAGAAATAGTTGAGAAAGAACATACTTTTTTTTTTACTTTAAATCTTTAATCACATATGTCAATCAGAAATTAAAAAAACATACTTAACATGATTTTTTTTAAATAACTGTAATTTTAACTAAATCGACTATAAAGCTATACGCGGAAAGGATTATACAATACGATGTCTGAATGGTATGAATTTTGGGTTGGAGTGAGTTATCCCATGGGATGATGCAAAACTGAAGGAAAACTAGAAAGAATTTTAACTATAAAAAGATTAAATAAAAAAATAATAGAAAAACAACTGCGAAGGTCTGCACAAATGGCAGAGGTCAGAAGGCCACTCCACAGGGGGCCATGATAATGCTCTGACGTCGGCATTGGGGTTAAGCTAATCGCGTCGGGTTATGAGATAACAGTCATGCAGGGGGTCACATATATACCATTACGGATCGGCTCCCATTATCAATTGTCTTTGTGTTACACAGTCTACTAGTACTTGCAACTCTCCTTACAATGCTCTTTGAGGTATGTTTTTAGGAATAGTGTTTAAATATTAAATGATATGATGAACGGAAATAAGTCTTTTATGCATTTATTAAAATTAATTTTAGATTTTATGTGCAAATTAAATGTGAAATTTTTTTTCGGTGATAGTTAATAACTATATATGCCAACTAAGTTTGAGTTTATTTTATGATCTTTTCTTATTAATAAAAAGTTTTAAAAAAGTGATATTTTCCTAATGATAATGATACACTAGGACACTTCTTTGCTAGATCCCTCTGCCAAAATTATTTCTAAAATCCAAATTCAACGTTTATTATCTATTCATGACTTTATATTTAAAATATCGGATGTCTTTTCTCTTCAAATGGTCTAAAAAAAAGTTTTCATGTTTTTTTTTTCAGAAGAAATAGGAATAAAAATAAAAATGATAAATTTAAAATTATTAAATTTTAAACTGTTATATTTTAACAAATAATTTTAATACGCTTTATACATATTTCATTAAACTTTCCTTGTGAAAATGGTGGTCGTTTTGGTAATTTTTGTAAATCCTATAAAATATAAAATATTAGTGGTTAATGAAACAAAGGAGTTATACGGGCCTTATTTTTTCCAGTATGTAATACACAGTTTTAATATGTAATGAATAATATAAGATATATAATTTTTACATATATCTCGTTATTAATTAATAATAATATTGATCCGATAACTTTTAAGTAAGATTTTTTCGTTGTATTTTTTTCATTTTAGCCAGATTAATTTTTTTATATAGAGTAATACATACAGAATCCATTTTTCCACTTTAACCAGAATCGGGAGTCTATGACTGGGGATTTCAGCCATCTCTCCCCACTTTCATTATCAATTTTTACTCTTATTGTTGATAATAGATTATGAAAAAGCTAAAACCTGCTAAAATAATAATAATAATATTTGTCTATTTTTTCCCCAATTAAATAAAAAGTATATATAATGTAAATTATTTGTCAGACTCTAGTTATTAATAATCTTATAGTCAATTCTATAAATGTGAGCACATGAGTGTTTTTGCACTATTAACTTTCATATTATATGTAGATATTGTCATGAAAATCATTGCAAGCCTAAATTCTAAAACTGAAAAACAAATTCACTTTGAACTGAGAAATTAGTAAATATATTAAGTTTATGTTAATATAGTTTATTTTAGTATGCCAAATATTTTTAAAGCCCTCTGAATTATTCTAAGCCCCCAACATTTTTTTGGAATTAAAAATTGAAACATTGTGAGTTTTTTTTTTTTTTATTTACATAACAAATTTTTACTCTAAACTCAAAAAATAAAACAGGCAATATCTGCCATATATTCGAAAAAATATTATTTTAAAATCAAAGTTCATTTTTTCACTTAATTTTTACAGTTAATTTTTGAATTTATGGAAGCACAAATAATGTATTTTTTTAATACATTGGATTTAACTTACTTTGGCCATCATCAAATAGATATATTTTGTAAAAGTGTGCTAAATCTCAGAAATGTTGAAGGCGGGCCGTGGGTAGGCCATCCCTGACATTGACATTGCCTGTTTGTGAGCTGATGACTTCTGAAAATATTTAGTTACTATTTGAGTTTTTTCTTTGTCCGCACCCGAACCATCTTCCTGTTATTAAGAAAATTTTTTTTAATAAAGGATTGAGAATATTCTAAAAGCCATGGGCACTTACGAAGGAACTATGCTTGATTTCATGGATGTTTCTGATCCCTTTCAACCAAGAGCGAACAAATAAAAAAAATGTGATGCTCTACACTACACGTTTCTATGTTTAACAAAAAAAGAAGCAACAATTTGAAAGATTTGTTGCACAAAAGAGTATAATACAAAAGTAAATATTTACTAGTTGATAAAGCAGAAATTAATTCAAAGTTTTTATTATGAAGATATGCACTTTATTTTCAATTTAGATCTAACAAAATAACGAATTAAAAAAAACGCTCCATTTATAGAAGAAATTAAGTAAAAAAAATAAATTCTTATATTAGTATAGATCAAAAATAATAGCTGCATCTTAAGCTAATTAAATGTAATTTTAAAACTTTTTCCGTATCGAAATATTTGTTCAGGTGTACAAGATCAACGTGAACTGGGCCGGTTTTTCCCCAATTATTGCAGATTAAGATAATTATTAAGTTAAATCTGGTTCAAAGATAGACCAAAATCATCCTCATATGTCGGAATTTAGTGATTTTAACAATGAATCAAATCAGATACTGTTGTATTTCAACTAGTTCAGCTCCCATATTTCTTCGGGGAAGAAACAACTCCTGTGGCTGAAATTCATAAAACCCCGCGTTTCCCTACCTGCTGCCTCAGCTGATTTCGTAACCTTCGTAACTAATCAGAAGATTAGGACATAACGTGCAGTTGGCTTTTACTCAGCTTTTTCACTTTCTCATAAAAGCTACCTTGGCATGTCAGGTAGATATTTTTTCCATGTTTGCCCTTCAACAAATGTTGCTCATTCATTTTTTAGTCTATACATTTTGCATTAAACTATTTTGAATTGCATTTTTAATGAAACTAAAATGGACTTGAAATAAAAACTCTCTAAAAGTATCAAAATATAATTTGTTTAACTGTCATCGGAAAAAATAAATATATTAGTAACTATAGTTAAGGCATGGATCTATTTGATTACTCTTTCATTCAAGAATTATTAGATAGTGTAAGTTATTGTAATATTTCATGCTGCATTAAATTGAATAAGATCATTATGTATGTAATCAAGATGTCAAAACATTTATTTTTATTATTTTTAGTCACCAATATTAAAAGCGTTTTTGGCTGGGTCGCTGTCCGGAACATTTTCGACAGTGCTATTCCAACCACTTGATCTAGTCAAAACCAGAATTCAACAATCTTCCATGATTTCCGAGCCTAGGTAAGAAGTGTTGCATTATTTTAATTGTAATTATCTTAAAATTAAAGTCACTATTTTTCATTGCCATGATATGTAATTTAAATTATGTACATTACACTTATTGGTTTTAAATACTGCTCTGTTACTTGAAAAAAATTATACATTTTATTTTATATGGCTTTGAAGAATGAAATAGGCAGGCATTATATTGTGACAGTGGTACATTCAATTAAAATAGTATATCAATAAAGTCTAATTTAGATTTTATTGTTTTCTAGGGGACAGCATTCCGTAGGCATGATGAGAGTTATGAACCAAGTTCTTAGGAACGAACAAATATCAGGATTATGGAAAGGAATGGCACCAGTTAGTATTTACTGTATTTCTCTATTGTTCTATTAAATAACTCAATATTTGTCTGTATCATAGTTAGATGAGTTTTTAATTTTTTTTTTATTCATGTTCTCTATATATGATCATATTATAAAATTAATTGAATTTTTTTTTTACAGTCCATCACAAGAACAATACCTGGAGTGGGCCTTTACTTTTCCTCTGTGCATTGGCTAACAAATTCATTTAGTGATGGAGTTCCTTCTCCTCTGACTGCTGTCACAATCGGTATTGCAGCAAGATCATTCAGTGCAGTCTGTTTGATTCCCATCACTGTTGTTAAAACTAGATTTGAGGTGAGAAAGCTAATTTCTTTTTAGTAAGCTGTATACAAATTGTACTTATACAGTTATTTACGTAATTTAGTGATCCCTAGTTTTGCTTATCATATTCAATTTGTGATTACTGAGAATATTATTATTAACATTTAAAAAAAATAAGATTGGTTTGTTAGGTGAGGAACTGTAGTTATTTTTAATCTTTGTTTTCAACTCAGAATAGCTGTCAAAGTTTTTACTCTATTTTTGGCTCTAGACGAAACTATATTTAATTAGGCCTCTCTTTTGGCTTATAACTGTTTTGAATGAGGAAAAAATACATTAAATACAAATGACAAATTTTTCTAAAATCACAAATTTCAGTGTTACCATATTTTTTAAATCAATGAAAGAAAGGATTATTTTTTTATATTAGATGTTGCATTAGACGTATGTTATATATTTTAGTATTAATTTAAACATAAACTAGATGTTCTTAAAGTAATTAATTCATTTCAGAGTGGAGAGTATCGTTATCGCAGCATTACCAGTGCCTTAACTCAGATATACTCTAAGGAAGGAATTCGTGGTTTAACATGTGGCTTAGTTCCAACCGTAATTAGAGATGCTCCATTTTCTGGAATATACCTTATGTTCTATACGCAACTGAAACAGGCAGTTCCACCTGGTGCGTTAAACTTTGATAGTTGATTTCTGAATAAGTTGTCCTGCTTATACTCCTATTTTTTATTTATAATTATTTTTTATTTAATTTTAGAAGTGTTAAAAAGTGATTTTCAAGCTGGAGCACAGTTTGGGTGTGGAGTTGTTGCTGGTATTTTGGCTTCTGCTGTAACCCAACCTGCAGATGTTGTTAAAACTAAAATGCAGCTTTATCCTTCTATATATCCAAATGTTACTTCAGTTCTTTTGCACTTACATGAGGTAAATTTTTTCTTCATTTATTCTCCGAATTCCACAAGTTGTAAACAAATTATTTTAGTATTAGGCTACTGTAAAATGGTATATTTGCATTATTTTTATTTTCTTGTGCAGAGATATGGATTCAGAGGATACTTTAAAGGATTAGCACCAAGGATGTTGCGTCGTACTTTAATGGCTTCAATGGCTTGGACCTTTTATGAACAGGTAATTACATAATCAATAAAACGTTTACATATTGACCTTATACACTATTTATGGCATTAAAAATACTGTTTTTTTCATGGATTTTTGAGTTAGTCATTGTATGTACCATTAGAATCCATACAATCTTGGCCCATCTATTGGACAAATGATAGATCTAAAACAAAAATTTTAATTTAAAAAATGATTCCTTTAAAGTAATCCAATTTTTAGAAGTAATCTTAAGAATTGAAATGCTTCTTGAAAAGGGTCGACTACCTGGGCAAATGGGTTATCTGAAAAGAAAACTTTAAAATATTGTTAACATATGGTGTAATGTATTAATAATAATATTACTTTTAAAAACTATTCTTATTAGCAGTTGTATTTTTTTTTTAAAGATTTATCTGCATTAATTGCCAGCCATATATTTTAGATGCGTTGAATTCTAATATGCATTTTATTTTTCTACCCTATATTTTTTATGACATCAATTTAATTATTTTTGAACTCTCAAACCATCTTTTACAAAGTTCTTGAGGGATAAAATTTTAACATATTACAAATTGAAAATTGGCAGATTACTTACGTAATTTGTTAAGAGATAACTTTATTTT
>NW_027104790.1:202506-212016 GCF_000696795.3 Halyomorpha halys
AAAAAATAACAAAATTATGAGAAAACATTATTTTTAATAACCACACTCAACATATGTATATCTCATCTCATTTACTTTTCCTCTTTACCCAATCGAGGTAAATTCTTTTTACCTTTATATTTATAAAACAATATAATATGTTGTATAATTAATAATTGAATGTTTTTTTTAAACTAATTTTATATTTTTTTTTTACAGGCTACTAGGGCAATGGGATTAAAATGATGCAGATCTTGCTAAAATTAATGTATGTACCTATGAAGGGTTCTGAACATTTCCGTGTTGTGTCGCTTCAGCTCCAAGGCAGGTCGGAGGATGAGATGAATGAGCTAGCAACAGAATTAAAATCATTGAAAACAGTACATTTCAGAGTATTGTAATTTCTTTGATAGTGTTTTATGCTTTACATTTGGTCTAGAAAAGTAAAAATTAAAACACAATGGATTGTCTATTTCAGTATTAAATTAGGTATAATAAGTTTACCAAATATTTTTTTACTGAGTCTACTGAGATGTAAATGTTTTTGAAAAATTGTTCCTCTGCAAAACTATATATTCTACTATTGTAAACATTGATAGTGCCATTGCAAAAGATTTTTTTATGTGCCTTAAATAGCTTTACAGCTTAAATAGTTATATATTACCTAAGAATTTATTGATATTTAAAAAAAAAAATAGAAAAGCACTGTTTATAGAAAGTATTTTTATAAAATGTTAAATAAAACTCTAATTGTATGTTAATTGATGATGTGTCTTAAACTAATTTCCCTATTAAAGTCAAATTTTACATTTAATTTCATGCAGTTAATTTATGTTGATTTCTTAACTAATATTAAGTTTGATTGTTGTTATATTTTCTATGAAATAAATTTTTATATTAGTGGTTTTATTAAACATTTGCATTGAAAAATAAAAATTTATGTTTTTCCTTTCAATTTAACACTTTCTGTATACTCAAATATACGGGCAAAATTCTTGTAATTAGACAAATTACTTTGTTAGTAAAATGTTTAACTAAGTTATTGTGATAACTAGATACAATTACTTCTTAAACAAGGTAATAAGCTACTTGTAACTTATATCTTATGAAATAAATGATGTTTGTCTATAAGCTTTTTTTTTTATCACTCATTTAAATATTAAAATTAAAACATTACTTTATATTCAATGAGTTATTCCTTAATGTTTTTCAAAGCAAAATGGTTAACTTCAATATTAACTAAAGTCTACCAAAGTGTGCATTCTGTCTCTTTGTTTATTTTGCCTAGTCCGCTTGACAAAATATGAAATAGCGGATATTATTAGTCTTTAGGTACTTGATTAGATTGTGGGCTACTGCAAGAGCTGTTGGGAAATATGAGAATCACTGCACTGTAACATTTCTTATCATTTATTTGTTTAAAAATTAATCAGACTGATGTATTGGAGGAGGCCCCAAAATATTGTCCTGTGGTTTATGTAAATTTGCCTATTTTCTTTTTAAGTTATTTGTTGGTTTTATGCCTCCTGAATCTTAAAAAAAAAAGAATTTATATCTGAAAACTGTTGATTGTAAACACAAGTTATACCAAAAATAAATGAAGGATTGTATCTATCTTCTTTTCTATCAAGTGTTTTTTTTTTGTTAAATTAATGTTTAGTGTAATTTGCAATTGAAAGGTTGGCGAATAAACTCTTGAATAAATTTACTCTAAAAACGCTTCTGAAAGAACAAAAAATACAATAAAAAACTAATTTTTTTTGTGGATAATTGATGTTTATTTATTTAATCTAGGATGAAAGAAATTGTCCATTGTGAATAAAATCAAATCCACCCTCAGTGAAATGGTTAACTGTAGTCTTAACTTTGTTCTTTGGGACTAAACTTTATTACAAGAAAAACATTTTTTTTTTCATATTGGTGTTAGAATTTGACTAATCCCCTCCCCTTGGGATAAATGAGTCACAACATAAAGTAAACGTATGTAGATTATATTTTTTAATTACATTAGTTAAATGGTCAGTAAAAACCCAAAACCTAATGTATGCAATTATACATACATAACAGTATAGAGTTTCGAGTTAATAAGGCTCACACTAGTTGGATCAGTAGTTCAACAACATGTTTTGTTGAATTCTTTAATTTGATCTTTTTGAAGAATAGGATTAACTAAAATAATTTTACACGTTTCAAAATTTTCTAAAAGAGGTTTCGTTAAATGCGTAAAATTTGGAATAAAATGGCGGTAATATCCAAGTAATCCTAGAAATTCTTTAATTTGTTTGGTGGTTTTCGGTAATGGGTAATTTTTGTTCGTAATGATTTTATTTGGATTAGGTTTAACTCCGTTAAACCGTTTGGTGTGACAAGGTGACCTAAATATTCAATTTCATTTTTTTAAAATTCCGTTTTATCGGAGTAGCTTAGTGCACCGGTTTTACTGAACTAGAAGAAGTAATGGGTACATGCACATTTACTTTTTTCCGTTACAAATCCTGTAGGCTGCGTGCTGCTTGAATCCTGTAGGAACAAGCCCTGTGTTGCATTATCTATGTCAGTATTTATGTCACATAGAACGTGATTTATTGAAGCGAGTCTGTTCTGATCGCGGTGGGGAGTGAATCGGTTGTAATTTTGTACAAACACCTCGCTAGTCACAGCAATCAGGACTGGCTTCTAGTCTGGATTCTGTAGCAATGTAGCTCGTATTTTGAGACAAATCATCAAACGTAATGTCATATGACAAGATCACCAAATCGTTGCGGACAAAGATCGCGCCCTGAGTGCCGAAACCTTCAATTAATTAAAAAAATCAAAGCTGTTTATCTTGATTAAATATATATTTTTTTAACTCCCAGTACAGATGATTATAACAATAAGTTGGATGAAGTGCCATCAAATAGAAACTGATACTAATTATATTAGGTTCCCGTATACAAATTTAGCTCCAGCGGCATAAAATTCAAAGTATACTAGTACTTCTTTAATTAGATCACAACTGACTACTTGTGTTCACTATGCTCACTCCAAACATCACTTTTATCGAAAACCCCCAACGGGGTTTGTTGGAGGAAGTCGGGGATGTGCTAATCTGCAGCTTCTAAATATATGAATTTTGATGTTCCCGCCGCTGGAACTTATTTTTTATACTAGTGACTTATATTTGAAGCAAGAAACATATCTTGAGAGAAGTACTTTATTTTTACTTGTAGCCTAGCTCAAATATTTTGGGGGTACTAATTGTCACAATAGAACGATCTACTATTAGCATAGTATAAATCTTTCATTTTTTATCTATCACATTATTACACTTACATTTTTATACCTACATGCTCCCGCTCGTACTCTCTTTGATAACCTTAGATGCCTACAACCTCCATCAAGTGGTTGAGGTAAAACATAAGGTTTTAAAAAGGTTTCCGTATTATTACTATGGACTTGAAAACCAATCCTTTAGACAAAGTAAATCCTATAAATCAAACTCCTAGTGAACATTCGGGAAACAATGTCATAAGGGAAGGTAAAGCAGAAATAATTTCCTCTTGTTCCAATAAAGTGTTCTATAACCCTGTTCAAGAATTCAATAGAGATCTTAGGTTTGTATATGAATACTTGTGAGATTCATTACTTGTAAAAATATTACAATTCTCATTGTCAGTATTGCAGTTCTATCTGTTTTCGCTGAAGAACATATTAATGAGAAAAAGTTTAAAAAAAGAAATGTTGATGGTGACTTAAAGGATGATAATTACCTAGTTCCACCAGCTGGCGTGCCTTATGAGGTTAAGTAGGAAGTAATTTTTTGTTTTATATTTGCTTATTAATATATATTATTTTGTGTATTTTTTTTAAACTTCCCTGGATTATAAGATACACTTCGGCGAATATTTATCTGAATGGTATATTATTATTTTTCCAGTACTTCATTTACTGTTTCAGGTTTTGTCATTAGAAGAAATTACCTGTAACAGTTGGCCAAATATTCCAAATAAAAGGAATATAATAAGAGCCAGAGATAAATGCCAGAACCCCATTTATCTTAGTTTATATATTGTAAGAAGATAGTCCGGATGGTGGTAAATAAAGGTATAAAATAGTTTAAAAAAATATTTTATTCCTTTATTGACCACCATCCGGACTATCTTCCTACAATCTGCTTCATATGGCCAACTATCTTCTTCCAATTAGTTTATTGGGTTATCTGTTTTATGACTAGTTGATAATTGTCATTCACTATGGTGATACTCACCTATATACACTGAGATAATGATTGACCTTTGTTGTTTATAAACCGACAGCATTTTGTGACTTTTTCAAGTTTAGTTTTCAGCAAATAGTGTATATGAGGCATTGAGAACCAGAATGGGCCAATCTTTAACTGTGAATTTGAGAAAACATTTTAAAGAATATAACTTAATTTTTTTTATACTACTTAAAATCAGTTTTGAAAGTGAATCTTTCATTTCAGTTACCTCTTACCATTATCAGAGTGACCAAGCCACTTGATCTACTCTTGCTCTCACAACCTGGGATCAAAGATGTAGGCCAGAATATTAAACTAACTATATTTTCCCTGAATTAAAATCTTTATTCAGTGGGCTTTCACCAATCCGGACTACTCCATAAAGAAAAAAATTAGAGATTTGATTTTATGTATGTAGTAAATATATACATACGTTCGAATAAACCGTATTGCTGAAGCAGAGGCCTTAAAATGATTTTTTATTTTTGAAGTGATCGTTTTAAATTAATTTGTTATTTTTGAAATGATTCAACAGTGAGCAATACCTGGAATAAAGATTCTGTAATGGTCTAAATAAGAAATACATAAGCTTTCTGATTAAATTATGTTTTGAGAGAGTGTTTCAAATTTTTGTTTTTTCTACAGCATGGAATAAGAATACTCGAAGCACTGTCAGCAACAGGCCTTAGGTCTATCAGGTTTGCTCTTGAGATTGAAGGGCTTAAAGAGGTTGTTGCCAATGACCTTTCAGCTCAAGCTGTGGAAGCTATTAAACGTAATGTTGCTCACAATGAAGCCAATGACATTGTGAAAACAAACCATGGAGATGCATCGTAAATAATTTCATACCTTTTTAATATAAGAGTTGCAAAGTATATATTTTAATTATGATTTTTTTTATTACAGGTATCTTATGTATTCATCTAAGTTCGGTTATGAATGTATTGACTTAGATCCTTACGGATCACCATCCCGCTTTCTTGACTCAGCTGTGCAGGCAGTTAAAGATGGAGGTCTTTTACTTATTACCTGCACTGATATGGCAGTGCTTGCTGGTAATTCCCCAGAAACTTGTTATATCAAGTATGGATCAATATCATTAAGAACACCAGCTTGTCATGAAATGGTGCATATATTTTTATTTTAGTCTTACCTATTTGTTTGAGATTTTTTAACTAATTAAATCCTTTGTTGGAGATTTAGAACATTGAGGAGTGGCTCCTCAGTGTTCATGATTTGTTAGAACATTGGGGAATGACTTATCAATTTTCATGTTAGCTCAGAGCTTATCAATCTTAACCTGCAATTGGTTGCTACATGAGATTTTCTTTCAAAAATTTATTTTTTATGTTTTCATGTACCTTTCACTGTTATTCCTGGAATTCCTATTTTCCTTTTGAACCAGCCTTTAGTGTCTAGTGTGGTTTGCGGTTTTGTTTTACGTTCTCAATTTGCCTTTCAATAAATTTTCTCTTTAGCTGTGAGATTTTCTCTCATCATGTTCTGACTGTAAGTTATCTTTCCTTATTATTGTATATTTTAATCTCATGGAAAGACATGCTAAAAGCTACTTTCCCTTATAATGAGAAATTTTCTAAGTACAGTAACAATGTTACAATATTTCAAGGAGAGACCATAACATGATTTGTTAAGATCCCTTTTATTATTTTTGGTTATTGTAAAAAGTGTTATAATAATGAATGTGTTTTATATGTTTTATTATATAGTTACATAAAATTAATGTTACTCTTAACCAAAAAAAAGTACTTATATGTTTGTTATGTCTTTACCTAGCTACTAATGTTGTTTTATCCTGATTTGACACTGTGTTTTATGTAAGTTTAAAGAAAAATGATTTTTTCAATTCTTGAAAGTATTTTTTATTACCTTCAGTTCTTGAAGTGCACAAATAACTGCACTTTGAATTGAACTAATTTTTCGTACAAATACATCAACAAAACTTATTTGGAGTTTAAAGTTATTTAAAAGAATGGAATTTTCCTTGATTTGTTTTAGCTGCTAAAATAGACTAGGGATAACTTATCCAGTACATATTAAAAACTGTCATTGGTCAGTTTTAAAGGTACCTATTAAGTCCTAGGAACTTCTGGCCTATTATCTTCACTTTAGATGGCCAGTTTTTCAGCTATTTGATGCCCAGCCCACTGTTGCCTACAAAACTTAATAAATTTGCATATATTCAGGTGTGTGTATATGGCTTTAACCCCTTTGTTTGTAATTCATTACATAGGTAACCATGGGAGGTTTTACCATTTCATCCTACTATATAGGAAATACAATAAAATGAATTAATAAAAACAATAAAATATCTTAATGTGTATTAACGTTTTCAGGCTTTGAGAATAGCTCTTCAGTGTGTTGCATCACATGCCAGTCGTTATGGACGTTACATAGTTCCAATACTTTCTGTTAGTGTTGACTTTTACATCAGATTAATTGTTAAAGTTTTCACTTCTCCAGCTATATGCAAACAAATGACAAGGTAAATTATCATGTTACGTTTTAAAATAATATTGAAAAGTGACTCATGTTAAGTTTTATTTTGTAGCAAATTAAGTAATATTTACCTGTGTGTCGGTTGCAAGAGCTTTTTCTTTCATCCCTTGGGTTTGATGTCTAAAAGAGATGGAAAACCACCTAAATATTCTTTAGCACACGCACCTATAAATACAGTTTGTGAACATTGTGGCCGACATTTTCAGGTATTTTTTTTTCAAAATAATTGTAAATATATTTATTCTACTGTCTAGATATAATGCTTGAAAACCAAGTAGGGATTGATGAACCTTGTTTAATTTGTAATTATTTTGATTTGCCTATTAAAAATTTCATTCTTTTGGAAATTTCATTTATAATGAGGCCACCCCTGTTACATTCTGGTAATATTTATATTATTAAATTTGCTAGGCATGGCTATACCATTAACCATTTATAAATTTATTTTAACTTTTTCAGATTTTTATTTTGTTTTCTTTCTAACTATATACTTTATTTCAAAATCATGTGTATAAGGTATGTGTTTATTAATGTATATCGATACTCAATACTTATAAAATTTAGAATATTTCAAAGAAAAGAAAAAAAATGTTTTTATATTTCTTTTATTTATTACGCGTATATTATTATTATTATTTTAAATAATTAATTTTTATATAGTTTGGTATAAAACTTAGTCCTAACTTATTTTATTTGTTTTGGATATTATTAGTTTATTTAATTCTGTGGTAAATTTTAATTTTATTATTATTTGTTTTCTTTTTAGTTTCATATTTTTAGTGTAAAACTATGTATAAAAATTGGTATTTAGTCCTAATCCATAATTTCGCAATCTTATAATTTTATTTATTTGTTTATTATTATTAGTTGCTATAAATATAAGTGTTTGTGTGTGTATATATGTATGCATTGAGATACTTTTTTAAATTTAATTTTGTTAGTCTAGGTAAAGTTTTTTGTTTTGCATTTTCAATACAACTCTGGCATACGCATATTCCATTAATGTAGTACTTTTTTTTTTTTTTTCTGGTACATTGTTAATATATTTTGTAGATGAAAGTAATTACTATTAAAAAACAAGTCTTAGTCTCTTAGACCAATTTTTGTTATTCTATTCCCTACCTAAACTAATTAGATAAGATTATATAAATTTGTCAGGAATAGCCCCTAATGAATATTATAGGGAATGCAAGTTCAACAATCTCTGTTTAACATCAAGTAGAAAACATTTCATTCAACACTAAATATAATGTTGGCTTATTGTATTTTGCAATATAAGTGAACATAAAACAAATATTTTTTCAAATATTCAATGGTTTTAACTAATTGATTTTAATTTGAATCTGGTATAATCATTGCTATGAACTTAAATGTATAATAATTTTGTATTATTTGATATATACTTTAAATTGTTAAATTGTTTCCTATCACTTAAACCAATTAGTTGATTGATAATCAATGCACCTCTCTAACTCAGTGATTATCATGGGTTTATTATACAAGACTTATATTCCTTGTTTATTTCGCTCCCTTTAACATTTTTAGTACACACATGCATATATATGTTCACTGAATTTTAAATACTTTTTGATAAAATAGTATTTTTTAAGATTAAAAAAGAAAAAAAATGCTCAAACTTTGTTTATATCCTAATTTATTTTAATCCTTTTAATTTTGTGTCTATTCTGAGTTACTTATGAACTTGATCATACTTACGATAAATATATGTGTATACAGTATTTATTGCATATGTTGTTCAAAAGTTTCTATAAACAAAAAAATGGGATGTGAGGAATAGACTTCTTTTAGTGTTACAATAATATTTTAAGCATGGATATATTAATATTTATTTTAGTTAGTGTTTTAAGGGTAGTTATTTTTCTTTAATTAATCTTCTCTTCTGTTTTAAATGATAGGTTGGTGGACCTATCTGGAGTGCTGGTTTGCATGACAAAGATTTTATTAAGAAGATTCTCACTCATTTGAATAATAATTCAGAGAAATACAATACCCAGAGAAGAATAGAAGGCATTTTGTCTCTTCTGCTAGAAGAACTAGAAACACCTCTGTACTGTACGCTTGATTCACTGTGCTCCAAAGTTCATTGTGTGACAATCCCACTAAGAATATTTCGGTAGGAGTATTTTTTGATTTTCTTTTTTATTTATCTTTTTGAATTAATAAAAAATAATAATTTTTGGATTTTGCTTCAATGAGGAACCAATATTTCCTTAATAAGATTTATTAGAAACTGATATTTTTCTTAAAATTTATTATCTGTTTTATGGTATTGATAGTAAAGATGTTTTGAAATATATCAGAAGTTTGCCTTATTTATTTATTGGTTTCCTCAAAAGGCAACATTTCAATTAGGAATTCTGTTATTGAACAACGCTCAATTGTTTGGAAACCTATTATTTTTGGGTACTGTTCTTATAGTTTTTTTTAGATTTATTTTGACAATTGAAATACTTCTATAATTCTATTTGACAGTTCTAATTGTCGTACAGAAAGTATTACTATTTTAAAACATGTTCAAAGGTTTACTACTTTGTTTATCTTTATTACTACTCTGGCAAAAGTTGAAGGTTGAAGTCTACACAAATAATTCCTAATGATGATTATGATTTTAGCTCAGAATGATCTTATTTCTTATAATACTATTAGCTGTGAACAATTGTGATTTAATTAGCATGATTTTGGTTTCTAATTATGAATTTGCTTATTACAATTAGATATCATAACATATAAAAGTTCTATTGTATAATATA
>NW_027104790.1:212066-227724 GCF_000696795.3 Halyomorpha halys
TTAGTCTTTAATAATTTCATTTGAGATGTAAGTTAATTTTGATTAAAAAAAAAAATTTTATTCGTTCGATATTGGTTGTAGCAATTGGAGTTCAATACCTTTTTGTTCACATTTTATAATTATTTTGTAATTGTAATGTAATAATTATTCCCCACCCCTCCTTTTCTATTGTTTGACTTCATTGTTTGTTTTATTTCATTAGAAGTGCTCTGCTGAATGGAGGGTATGATGTCTCCGAATCTCATGCTGCACCAAATTCTGTAAAAACAAATGCTCCATTCACATTTATTTGGGATATTATCAGGTACGGTACTCATATTATCAGATTTGATTCATTCTTGAATGTTGATATGAAGTTGATAAAGTGTTTGTTAGGTTAAAGTTATTAATATTAATATTTTGGTTGTGTGTATTCCCTTATTAAAAATTGTTAGTGGTTAGTTCAAAGTGGTATTAGATGGAATAGTATTAGTAACCATGAAGTTAAGAATATTTTCGTTCTTTTTCATTCATAAATTTATATAAATAAATTAGGAGGTGTGTAAAATAATTTTCTTCTTGTAGTTAAATGACAAGATTATTTCCATTGTATTCATTATAAAATTCAACAGTATGCAATGAACTGTAAGGTCATCAAACTCTCAACAGTTGACTTTTAGATCTGAATTTAATAAACTTTCTTTATCACTATTTTATTTGAATTTACATTTAGTCAGAATGTCTTGAATTAATAGAGGCATTGTTTAAACTCAATACTTTTAAAATGAATGATGGATTCCATGAATATTTAAATGGCATAATATGATTAAAAATCTTTAATTAAAGACAATTGGTTAGTTCACTGTTCAGAAGACTCCCTGTTATAGGATAAAACAACTCCAATATTGAATTAATATTTTAATCGAAATAATACATTGGATTACATCTAAGTCCAATTTACTCAATGATTGGTATTAATGACCTAAAGAAAATAAAGTCTAATAATTAATGTATAATTTTTTTTAAATATTGAGTAAGCTGGTCTATGAAATATTATTTTTATCAGATTAAAGCAGCAAATAATTAATAATAATATGTTTTAGGTGATGGTTAAAGTTGAATGATCTTTAAATAGTAAAATATTATTGCTGGGCAATGTTTGATCTATGTTGCTGGTGTTCAGTGATGCTAAACAAACCTGTAACTGAACAATGTAGATCTAGTGTATGATTATAAAATGATATCCAAAACGACCGTATTAACTTTTGAAAAATAACATTAAATGGGAAATTTTATCTATGGAAACAAAATTTCAGTGTTTCTGATCAATTATGTATTTATAATATTAGTAAATATTATATTTCATTGTATTTAATAGTTTGGTTGCTTTTAACTATTGGTGATAATATCACATTAAATCTATTTATTGATATTTGGACTTTTTTTGATTAGTTTCATTGATCTAGTTTTGACATTTTTTTTTCTTTAACTAAGTTTAGATTGTATGTAATTTTTAAGAAATATTATTTTATTTTTCAAATTAACCATTTTATATAAAGTGTTTACTTTTTTATTTTTAAGGGAATGGGTGAAAACTCACCCTGTCGGAAAAAAACGATTGGAAAAAGATGATGTGGCTCGATCTCTTCTGGACAAAACCCCTGGTTCTGTTGACTTATCTATTCATCCAGAATCTGCTACACAGGCTGGAGAGGTCCTCAGGTTTCAGTGCAATCCACTGCCTCATTGGGGTCCAGGATATAAGGCCACTTCTAAGTAGGTTTATTTTAATTAGATTATTTAGCTTTTAAAAATTATACAGATTAATAAATAAATAACAATTTGTTTACTATCCAATTACTGAAATAGGATTCCAAAGTGTAATATTACGAGTTTTTTTAAAATTCTATTTGTTCTTTTAATTTGCTTCTTATATTTCTAAGCATCCTTTAATTTTTTTGTACAACTGGAACCTTGTAATTTCCTGTTTTCTAAAAATATTTTATGGTCAGAAGTAGGTATACAACAATACATTGTAGGTAGAATGGTAGTTTCAATTAACATTGATCTTAAAACGGCCTATGAAGCTTTGTTTGATAGATGTTAAACAGTACTTTCATTTACGATATATTTCATATCAGGAGAAATATTGTAATGGTGTAAAATAGAAATATACAGTTTAAGACTAAATAACCAGGTATCTCAAAAGGGTCTTAGTGTGTATTAATTTCCTAGCTCAATTACCAAAAGTTGTTCAATACTGAAATTAAGTATTTCAGATTGGTAAATTATTGGGTAGTTATTGCAAATTTATCATTAAAATCGACTCGTATCATTTTATATTTTACTTTATATATTACTTTATATTTCATTTTATATTATAATTGTTGACCATTTTATTGAAAAAAATATTAATAATTTTGATTAAACTTGGCAGACTAATATACAATTGAATACAAGCTCTTATTCTTCAAAGTTCATTGAGATAGCCTGTCAGGGGTTTAATTTTTCAAAATGACTTCCTCTATTCTACTTTTAATTTTTTTTTTCCTTTTTTAAAAATAATTAACCACCTCTCATTTTTCGTCGTTATAAAAAATGGATAAATATTTAGAATAAAAAAAATTGATAATTGACTGAAGGAGAAAAATTTTCTCAAGTTGAAAACAAATTTTCGAAATTGAAATATATCTTTGAAAAACCAAAAAATAATCTTTTGCTTATAAAGGTTAATTAAGAATGAGAAAAATTGAATAAATAAGCTGAATTTGTAAATTAATATTGTTTTTTATAGAAAAAAGTTTATTATTCATACCGAGGTTAAAAGGAGAATTATGAAAAGAGTTGAAGACAGTTCACCAAAGAGAAAAAAAGGACATTACCAAAAGAATTTGGTATTCCTACAAGTACATTAACCACAATATTTAAAGTACAGAGAAAAGCTTAAAGAAGAAAGTGAAGATTCTTGATAAATGATAATATCTTGAGTGTTAAAGAATTTGGAAGGATCTGTTTTTAATGGCTAAAACAATACTTTATAAAAATATTTCAGAAAAGCTCAATAGTTCTCTGTTGAATAATGTGTATTATTTTTTTTCACACTAATTTATTTAATTTATTCTAGAGGTCAATGTTAAATTACATTGTATTTGTTATAAAGGGGTAAACAAATAGTGTGTGAATAGCAATGTTATGAATTGTTAAGCAACCGAACCTTACTATAGCAAACCTTGATGTAATGAATCTGTCTATGCATGGAATTCTTCAAAGCCCACGATATCTTTTTATATTGAAGTTTGACTATAATTTCAACTCAAGAGTGGTTAGTGAATGTTGTATGATGCTCGCTCTGCACCAGATTTTTTTCACTGTATTTATTAATTGTTAATGAATTATAAGTATCATTAATAAATGAGTATTTTTCTATTGTTAATAGAATAGATTATATTAAAATTTATGAAATATCAGATCCTTTAACTCCCATTGAAATATATTTAAAAAATATACCAATATTTATTTTATTAAGTATATATTAGGCTTTAATAATTTATTTACTGGATTAATGATTAACAAATACATTTATATTAAATTATTACTTTAAAATTTCAGCATTTTGGAAGTGAAAGAAGAAAAAAGAAAGCAACAGGAAAAGAAAAAAATGAACACAACATAATTTGTAAAAAGTTACTCTAAAATTAGGATAATACTTTTGTCTTTTACTTATGGTAATGACACGGAAATAATATAAACATTGTAAATATTTATTATTATTTTTATTGTAACATGTAAATTTCAAGAGAAATAAATTCTTTAAAATGTGTTATTTTTTTTATTTAAAATTTTTGTTGAGCATAATTTTGTTTTCCTTATATGTTAAATTCAGTAAGTATCTATGAACACATTTTTTTTTGGTAAACATTTCATATATGGCATGATATGTTCAATGATGGTCTGTCGAAATTAAACTGGGAAACACTCAGTTTGGCAAGCTTTGGTTAGTTTTTAAACTTGGCAGGAGTATGGAAAAGAGGGGATAGGATGTTCAGGGACACATTCTGTACAAATGAGATAGATTCATAGTTGTGCTATAACAACTATCCTGTTTTTAGTACAGGTGTGTGTGAAAATTTCAATATTTTGTTTTTTCGTTGATTATGATAAATAGTGAAAACCACCTTAATGTTCCTTCTGTAGTGCCAAACCGCCTCGGTTGTCCTCTACCTGGTAAGCTGGTATGTGTACTGTGTTATCAATGCATAACCTTCTTTCTTTTTTTTTGTTTTAAGTTACCATTATTTAAGAACTTATATGAAAAATGAAAAGTCTGAATGTTTATCATCTAAATGAAATAGGGCTTTCAAGTGCATCAATTATATAATATTTAATTTAAAATATTTATATTATGAAATTAAGAAACTTCTTGAACTGTCATCCTTTTTTTTTAATTATGTACTATATTTTACCTGATAATATGTATCAATTAAATTCTACTGATTTAAACAGTATTAAAATAAAAAATTATTTTATTTAGTGATACAATTAGCATTTTTTTTAAACATATAAAGTTAGATTGTGGTATGAATACTACAACTAAGAAACTTCAACTTACGAGAAAATTAAATATTGGAAATTACTTAGTTATAGGATGAATGTTATTGATCAACTTTTCGATTATTGAAAATGATTTACTTGTGCATACATTTACCTAGTTGTAGGATGTTTTGGACCCTACCTAGTGGAACATTTTTTACAAAATCATGCTGTACTACAACTCCACAATATAATAATAAATATAGAACAGAAATACTTTAGTTTGCTGTTTTATTGCAAAGTGTATTTAAGGTTTCTGATAGAAAAGAGGTATGAGCGACTAATCATCGGTCATAAACAGTCATAAAGTTTAGTCTGAATTTAAAATTTCTGGTGTTGAAAAGTGCTTTATGGATTAAACGTCACAATAATTGTTTTAATTTTGTAACTTCTAAACAAATTTGAAAGCAAAATTTTTTATTTTATTATTTTTTATCAAATTCTTTTAAAGAATAATATAAAATACGAATAAACACTGGTGGTATGGGTTTAATCCTGAGAGGGGGTTAATGTAGACCCCTTTTCTTTTAAGTAAAATTGTAAGTAAAGTCAGGAGAAAAAATTAAATATAAAGAGTTTAAAATATTTATGGTAAGCTAAGAAATAAGCATTTGAAAGCTATCCACCAGTTTTAACTTTAGAAGTTTAAATCTTTAAAGTGTTGTATCTTAGACTAATTGATATTTTAATATTTATTATAGACTTTGATCTGACAGTGATTAATGATGTTCTGTACTATAGTCGGACAGAAAAGGGATGTCTAGTCTGAAAGGACTAGAAGATCGTTTATTGTCATTGTTTATTGAATCATTTAAAAAGTGTGGTTCTTGGAATCTCTGTTAAAAGACAAGGTCAACTCATTGCAAAAACTGTTGTGAGAATTTGTATTACGCTGTAGTTGTTAAAAAATAGTCATTGTATTAAAATCGCAGGTGTTAAAATAAATTTCCTAATTCCTCTTCAAATTACTTGAACCAATAAATCATCATGGAACCAACACTTATATTTCTTCTTTTAGAAACCTTACTACTAAGTTTTCTTCCCATTGATTCTTAATAGAATTGGTATTTTATAGCGAAAAATATCTCATGACTATTAAACCTTATGGTTTAATTTGCCTCAATTTGTATCCAGCCATTAACTGCTGGAGGCTATAGGGTGTTCATCCAATTTTATTCTTTTAAGAGTTCAAAATTTTAATCTAAACGCCTCTAACAGCTTCATATGGTGAAAATGTTTGTATTATTTAGTTTTAATTGTACAAATATTGTTAAATTATTAAAAACTAATTTTAATCATTACTGCTAGTGTTTTTTTTTTTTTTATTTAACATTAAAATTTAGAAGAAAATTAATCATACCAATATGCAATAAGAAACCAATCAATTTGTTTCTTGAAATTATAATTATGCTATATCAATAATTTTCCATTGACAAAACAAACTCAAGGCACATCATTCCTCTTTATCACTATTAGATGTAAATAGAGCCTTGCGTATTTTGTTGAGAAATGAAAAAAAAATATCTGTATAGCTTAGGAAAAATAAAACAAAAACAAAAAAAACTGTTGGCTGCATTGCAGTGTATGTGAGTACAATTATGAATTTGATAAAACTTTAGGGTCTAAAGCATGAATATGTTAATTTCTGAAAAAAAAAATATATATATTAGTATTTGTCTATGTCATATTTTCTATAATATCATCGATAGCCATTTTGAATAGTCAAGCTGAGTGGTTGGTTTTGAAATTTACTGTTCCTTTTCAATTAGTTTAGTAAAATACAGGTTGAGGTATGTATCAAGAGTGTAACCAGTTTGAAATTTATCGTTTTTGGCGGAAATTTTTTTTAAAAAGTCTTTCATATATATTTGAATGAATTGTTAACATTATTTAATTATTTAAATTATAAGTTGAAAATCTTTTTATAAAGTTAAATTATTACTCAAAGATTGGATTAGAAAAAATGTATTCAAAAGTTTTTATTTTTAATCCCTATAATATTTTGTTGATAAAAAAATATTATTTATCAATTCTAAAATCTAGAAATTTTATACATTTTTTCTTAATTTTTGTATTTTCATGATTTAGAATGAAAGATTTGTTTTGAATTTTCGAAGCAACGTTGGCCAGCCTGCAAGCGTGAGATTTATCAAAAGTTCATAGATCAGAAAAACTATTTATTAAAAATTATTTACTAGAATAATGGAAAATGGTAACGTATCATGGTTTTATAGCAGTAAAGCCATGATACAACTATAGCCTATGTTAACCACGGAGGTTATGGTGAAGCCTTTAAATCAATAGCCGTTCTGCTCGGGCGCAGTGAGCCAATGCCAACTCCTGCTGTTTGTTTGATACAGTTAGTACCCTCCCTCCTGCCCCTCTCCTCCCTACCACCCCCCTCCCCACTCCTCGCCCTCCCCTCCGCCCCTCATCCCCGGGGCTGCCACATCTAGCCCGTTGCAGGAGATACAAAATGGGGGGCTCTCCCAGGTGTTTGCATCAAATGACTGTCACTTTCAAATCTAGGAAAAAAACGATCGTGTTCAATTCTTAATTTTTCTCTCTTCACCTCTCGGCTCAACTCGATATTCCCCGCTTGCAATAATATCTGTAACATGACTAGTTTAAATGCTTATCTTACCCAGATAGCCGTGTGTAATATACGTCGAGTGCCCAAGTGTTTACCTGAATGTTAACTGTTGTGGTTTGTAAAAAAATCTTCATATTCATGTCTGGGTTATTTAATATGGCACAAGGGAAACTTAGCAGGTTCTTTAATTATAAGGTAATTTGCAGGTTAAATGCAATCTCTATCTGATTATTATGAATAGTGTCATACTGGCTCAGGAGTGTAATTAAATATATATTTTAGACAATTTGTTTTAAGTAGCATTGCTAGAAACGAAAATGTTTTTGTTTTTCAGAACCATCCATCATCTTCTGCTAGTTCTTCCTCATCAAGATTGCGTACAGTCAGAGCTAAATCGGGTTCTTTGAGTTACATCTCATCTAAATATGAGGTAACTGGTTTCAATTATCATATTGTTTTTGATATACCTGTGGCATTTACTTTTTATTATATGACACATAAATATTTTAGGAATTTTTACTGTTGTTTGTATTGATGTTTATTTTAAGAGTATTATATTATTTCGTTTTAAAAATTATGTATTTTTAAATTTTTGATATTATTATTCCCACTGTGATTTCTCATTATATTTTTATCACTTGTTTTACTATATTTCCCTCCTGCGGAACAAGGAGCTGATTCGAAAAATTCATTCTAACCACGTGATATTGTAACCTCATTGAGTTGTCTGATTATATTCCGCTGGATCGAGATTGAGTTGAAGAATATAAAAAATTCATTTAACAGCCCCTCTCTGGAATTCATTGCAATCCAGGTAACACTGCGACAAACTGTTGAATTCGTGCCTCGATGAAACATCATATTCATATTTAATACTGACGCAGTATTTAATAAAGAATCGCCAGTCTATTTAAATATTTGATTCCGATACCATCCGCTTAAGTCATGAATGTTACATTTTCATTCCTCATCTTGACTTTATAGAGCTCCTATCAAGTGATTTATAGATTGATTAACTAGTAGCATCTGATAGTCCATAAAATACAAAAAATGTTAAGCTGCTAAAATGTATTTACAATTTTTATCTGAGGACTGCTAACTTCAAATAGAAAATACATGTAACTCAATGATTTATATTCCTAATCATATCATAACATATTTTAAATGTTTTTGTGTGATTATAATAGAAAATAAATTGACTACACGTAATTACTTTATTTTGTTTACTGTTATCATTTCTTTCCATTTGATTCATTTATTCTCTAACAACCCCTAAAGTATTAATTATTTTATTGTTATTACGAGAATTTTATTTTAAATCTACTATAATAAGATTATATTTTGTGTAAACTAATTGAATTATCATTAGAAACCCGGATTATTATAATGTTTGCTTCATTGCACTTATTTTCCAATTCAATATCGCATTTACCTTCCCTTGTTTTATTAAAATGATTGTTTTCGAATGTTTTATGAAATTACTTTTATTATAGTGTTTGAACAATTTTAATATTGTCCACAATGCTAAAATTGGCATGAACTCACCATGCCCACTAAAACTGAAAAATTTTTGGTACTATACAAGTAGTAGTTTTTAACTGACTATTAAACGTAGCTATCAATTATCAGGCATGTATTAATCAATGAAGTTAATTAAAATTAAAGTCAGTTACGACATATGCCTCTTTTAAAATTAGCGAAAAAGTAATTTCTTAAAAAATGAGTCGTTAGAAAAACTCAAGTTGAACACATTTTTCTTTGAAATACTTAAATAAGAGTATTACAAGAACTAGCTAAAAAATTTATATTTATTCTGACGTGGTTTGTCTAATCAGATAATTCGTAATCTAAAAATTCTTGAACTGATTTTTTTATAGTTTATGTCTGTAAATTTGAAAGTTATTTTTACGTAAGAATATTGCAAATAGTAGTTTTGTATTTTCGTTATTGTATAAAAACTAGAAATGATTTTTTGTGGTATTATAATAGGTCACCTTGGCGAGCCAGACGGCCAAAGATTGGGTTGCGTTAGACAGTTTGGTTTAGAAAGTCAGCAAATAATATTTTAAAATTTAGAATTTTGTGTAATAGTACGATAGCCCGGTTGAAAAAAAAAAAGTTATTTCACCCTTATTTTTTATTATTTTCACAAAAACTATGTATGGTTAATAGTAAATATTGATGAGTCTGCCAAGTATAGTTAGGGAGAATAAAAAATGGTGATTGTTGCAATATGTTGAATATAGTAATTTTTCATTCGGAGCTTCTAATCTTTAAAACTACAAAGAACACTAGAAAACCTAACTGAACATTATTTATAGTAGATTAAATTTACTATAATATGAGCCCTGAAAGAGCTTTTTATGTTCAATAGTTCCGAAGATACTGTTTTTTAAAAAGCTACATTTCATAACAAAATAACGATTTGATGAATTAATTTTAAGAAAACTACATTTCAGGGACCATTAGACGTACATATGTCTATATGAATAAGATATTAGTATAATTTGTAATAAGATATTTGACAAAATGAATTCACAAAATGTTGATTTCTATTTGTTTCGACAAAATTTTATATTCATATGCCAATATCATAAAAATGACTACCTCTACGAAGATAAATATTATAAACTAATGTGTTATAGATTCAACTATCTTTAATTTAAGGGCTGGCAGACATCTGTAAGCCTGATGGTTCCTGAGATGTATATTTCCCGAAATAAATTCACTAACTACTAATTTATCAATATATTTTTTATGAAATGTTGCTTTTCAATTTAATTTTTTTTTTCTTTTAAAATTATATCTCGGGAACTATTGAGTATTGTAAATAGTTCTTTTAGAGCTCATATTTTAGCAAATGTACTCTTCTTTAAATGACGTTCTATTAGTATTTTTGTAGTTTTTAGTAGTTTCAAAGATATGGAGCTACGAATTTTTTTTTCAAACATCTCGCATTTTTTATTTTTCCTAACTATACTTAGCAAACTGAATCAAATCATAAAAAAAAAAAAAAAAAAAAAAAAAAAAAAAAAAAAAAAATCAACTTTTACTGGAAACTATACATAGTAATTAAAGTAATAAAAATTAGGGGTTAAATAACTGACTGTTTTCTCCTCTTGGGCTCTTGAACAATAACTAATTCATGGTATGAAATTGAGATAGTATAATACTTGAGGTAAGTTGTGAGGACTTTTTAAGGGAAAAATATTTAATTAATTTTTTGTGTGATACCGAACGTATATCTTGGGCCAATAGTGAAAGAAAGACACGAGAAAATAGTCAAATGAATACACTAATTATCATCGGGATTATTTTTAGAAATATTCGTTGTAAAGTTCCAACCCCTAAAATTTAAAATTAAAAGGAAAGAGTCTTGACGTATAACTTAAGAAATGCCCGAATAAGCCCATTGAAAGAAATAAACTCACCCACTCACTCCTTTGGTTTAAACACCTGATTATAATTCAAGTCCTGGAATTAGATACAATGTACTTTCAACTTCTCTTCGACCAGGTGGTGGTGGATAAAGAAATTTTAATTATATAATTCCACTACAATAAAAAAAACATGACAAATTCCAGTTGGTTATTTCGAAATTCAATTTATAAAAACTAATAAATAAGAATTTAATGAAAAATATTAACATAAGTTCACAGATGTGTTTTGAATAATCATTCAAATTACGAGTATTTTAGGTGTCTAATTTTTTAAGGATTAAACAAATACTGATTTCGATGATATTTTTTATTATTTGAGCGAGATTTAGTTTTAATTTATCTTTCTTCAGTAGCACTTTCGAGGTTTCTGAAGTTAAGAATCTCAATGTTGTAAAATACAGATTGTTAATGTTATAGAAACATAGGATCCTTTATAGCAGTTTTTAAATTTTCATCATCGGAATTTTATTTATTAAGTGAAGCACAGAAACCACTTATTAAAAAATTCAAAAGAAGAGACTTTTTTGTTGATGAGATGCGTCTAAAAAATATATTTTGTTAATGCTTTTTTTAAAAATAATTTCTAACACTTTTATAGTATATGAGAGTATGCTAAATTGAATACATAGGTTAACAAAATGGAGCTTTTTAAAATTTGATTTGATAGTTTTGGCTGATCTTTGTATTCAAAGATCACGTCCAAATTTTTCATGAATTCATCACGATATGTATATCACGATATACTAGTTTTTTAGTACGAAAATTGAGAAAATCTTTTATTGCACTTTGGTTACTCAACCAATCAACTACAAATTTGTGTAGTATCAAAGGGACCTTAAAATGTACCAATTTGAATTTATTTCAGGTATTAAACAATATGTTTGAAATTGTTTAAATATGTGTTAAGTGACTTTTTAATACCTTAAGATCTAGTAAATCTATACTTTACTGTTGTCATCCGAAAGAGGGTTAACTCGTGTTTCTAAAGATACCAAAACATTTGAGTTTGGCCAGTATACCCAAGTAATAAATGCTACAAGTTAGGAAAATATAGAAACTCTTTAGGTCAAGTGAAATTATCAAATAAAATTAAAAAATGTTTTTATTTGCAGGTATTGGCCTTTTAATATAAGAAAAATTATTTAATTATTAAATAAAATAAGAGTAATGTAAAAAAAAAAAAGGTTACAGGAAATAAAACTAACGACGAAACTGATGTACTTTGAAATAAAATAGTAAAGTAGTTTAGAACATATTCAAACACAAAATTAACTTCATATTGGGATCGAGTGCCCGAAGAAAACTTTTATGCAAATCCTCAACAAAAATGAAATGTTTTTCGCTTGCCACAAAGAGTTTGCACAATTTCCTAAATTGAAATATTTATTTAACTCGTGTTTATTTGACCAAAGACAAATGTTTAGGTACCTTTGGAAAGAGCATCTCTCCCTCTTTCAAATGATAACGATTAAATATAGATTTACTAGGTTTGGAGGCAATAAAAAGTCACTTTATACATATTTAAACAATTACAAATACATTATTTCATATCTCAAATTCAAATTGATCTAATAGGATACGATTTCTTGCATTTAATATAATATAAAGTCCTTTTAATATTACAAAAAATTGAAGTAGATCTGTCGAGTGCCCAAGACCATATGAAAGATTTATGCGATGAAAACTAATATTACAAATCATGAATTTGTGAAAAATCTTTACGTTATGGTAAAAATCAGGGTTTATTTTCGACTCCTGCACACCCAAATCATAAGGATCAACTGAAATTATTGAATCAAAGTTTCAGTTATAGACCTGTGTTATTTTGCACTTTTGTAATGTTAAGATTTTTAGTTTTTACTGTTTCCCTTTATCAAGAAGGTCCATGGAAGGAAGGTTGGGAATGTAAAATATGATGGTAACAAGAAACGAAAAAAAAAGACTTTTTTTTTTTCCGTTTCCGCTTCTTGTAGATATTGATAAAAATCTGAAATGTGGGTGAGATTTACAAAGACACCATTATGCGGAACCATAGCCCTTGTATTTCTTTACCATGGGAGCTATACAAAATATGCAAGAAATTGATTTTAATTATTTATTCAAGTCCTATGTGCGTACATTTATTTCTGACAAGCTGAGCTAGCAAGCTTCGCAATTACTAGATTTGAGTATGTAAAATATATATAGATTGAATAAACAAAATTGAAAATTTTATATCAATTTAATTAACGTTAGAAATTTACCTATACCTTATAATTATTATGCCTTAGTTGCAAAGTCTATACATTGAAAAATGATTTTTCTTTTTGTACAGGGTTTATCCCCCCATTTAAACAACAGCTACAGCCAAAAAATTGAATAATGGGCAAACTATGTTTAAATTTTATCATAACTTTTTTTCTACTTGATAAATTCAGGATTTGAATAGCTAAGAACCTTTTTTTGACAAATGATATCGAAAAATGGGTATATCTTTGTTAATACTAGTAATTTTTTTTTTTGTAATTTTAATACTTATTATACTGTCTCCTATGAAGTATATGAAAAAATGTATATATTTTGAGTTATGCATCAATTATGTTAAACTTTTTTCACTGGATAAATCCGGGATTTCAATAACTAAGAACCTTCCCAGGAAGACACCGATCGTCAAAAAAACCAGCGTTTAAATTGGTAACAGGCTTACACATATTTTGCGCAATTTGGACGAAATGTTGAATATTATCAAAGCATTACTTCTTCATATAATTCTATGAAAAACCTTGATAAAAAAAGAACAGAAGCGACTGATCTGAAATTTCTATAAACATCCATGCTAAAAGGATACTGTGTGAATGTAAAACCGTATAAATATAGCAATGGGAAAAAACTAAATGATACAAAATAAAATAATGATATATTATAATATGATAAAAATATGTACTTATATATTTTAAAATATACAAATTATATTTCTAATAGTTAGCATATTAGACAGTAAAGTTTTTACATCAAATTTAATAAATACATTTCAAAATAAGATCTATATCGTGTAAGTGGTTGAAAAGATTAGAAAATATATATTTGTATAAATAATTGAAAAAAATAAATAAATTAAAGGTTAAGCATTATTGCTAAGCAAAAGGGATACTCTTAATTTGGGTCGAATGAAGTTTAAACGGTGAAATCTTTTGTCCGTGCTAAATGATGTACTTGGGTGTAAATAAATGAGTAGCTACTACAAATGATAATGCTTTCCATTCTTTATACTTAAGAAGTTCTTTACTCGAGTAGCAACCTCCCCGCCGTGCAATTAATTGTATTCCTGAAGTGAGAACATTTGTTAGCGAATAATTTCTAATTCGGTTATTTAATATAAAAAATAAAATTATTTATAAATTTGATTTACATATTATTGCGCAGGGTATAATCGATGCTACTACATCTTTCTGTTAATAGTTCCTGATTAAAGACTTATTTTTTATAATTTCTACAATTATAAAATTGCAGTTTAGAACTACTTCCCTACCCATATATTTTAATTAAATAATTAGATATGAGAGTAGGATATACGAAAATTGATCATTAATTTAGCATAGTTGTTGTGTTGGCCTTTCTTGGTGGTGATCCATCTCCTGAGTTTTGAGCCGGAATAATGTCCGAACTTTGGATGTATGATATAATGACAAAGACAAATAACTTTCTACCTTTTTGAATAAAATAAATTTGTATAATTAAGATCCATGAGAATGTATATATACTGTTAGTTTATGATAACATTCATTTATATTCGTGATTTATTTTTTTTTTTTTGTTATATCGTTTTGGGGACAATATCACCTACAGACTGCCTTGATTAATTAAAAGTACCAGTTGATCGAGCCATACATGGACATTTGTTTTACGATTTATACATTTTATTATTTAGTTTACGTGAATGAAAAAAATATAACATTTATTTGTTGTTCAGATGAGGCATTACAATGATTCCACTACTTTTTTAAATAAAAAATTATATCAGTACAATAAAGATGTAAAAATATTACAACACTTTTGTAATATATGATAATAACGAGTTAAGCGCCGATATTTAATACATTTAAAATATTGCTGGAAAAAAGATGTACGAGTTTCCGTCGTGTACTTGGTTGAAGCAGCGAGGAAATGAAATATATAAAAATTAAACGGCTGTTTTGTTTTGTAGCTAATGGTATGAAATGCCACTTATATTACTAATGCACCAAAATTTATGCTTCAAAGTTGAAAAATATTACATTACCCAGTGTTCACAGCCATTTGGGTGTTTGGAATAAACTTTTGAAAAAAATATTATGGAATTAAATTACTCAATTTGTACAATAAAGGTCTTAAGGCGACGATAGAATCATTGTGTAATTTAACAACAAATTTTTGCTTTGAGAGTTATATTGCTCAATAATTCTATCATCAACACCTTAAGGAGATCTATCAAATAAATAGTGTAACTTTATTAATCAAGAATAATAATAAAATTCAGTACTCCATTTTCATACTAATCGATAGTATAAAACCAAGAACACATGTTACCTTGTTCATATTTTCCTAGCAAATGATTTGGACTATAGCGAGGGTTTTGAAAGATTTTGGATGAATTTTATTTCATTTCAGAAGTTCTAGAATGCAATATCATAGAAGTGGGGGTAAATTTCAGTCACAATTTTGATATATTTAAGTTTTTTTAGTGGATTTAAGGTTTTGCGCACCTCAAAACCTGTCCTGACTGAGTTAAGGGTTAGAGAATTTGTTTGTGAATTGAGCTGGTGTTAAAGAACTGACTTTAGATTTAAACTATTTTCTCCGATCCCACCATTTTTTAAAAGGTCTTAGGCACCTATAAAGCTCAAAATTAAGTTTTTGGGTCGAAAGTTCAATTAAAATAAAATTTATATACAATTTTCTCAGGTCAACATTAATGAAATAGTCATATAAACAAAACTAAAGGGAAAATATTTTTTTTTTTTTAAAGTATTTACTTTTTCATTATAGTAATTAATTTTTTCAAAAATACCAGGTCATTCAAAAAGTCCTGTCGTTTTTT